>NC_056740.1:228160110-228387610 GCF_019279795.1 Protopterus annectens
TTATTTTTTCACCCGGGAGGCTATCTTTGCCTTGTAGTTTGCTTTGACAGATTTGACCATTTCTCTAATTTGTATGCTTAGACTGGTGAGTGCCTTTTTGCACCTTTTTGTCTGTTTCTTCTTGGCTTTGGAGAGGATTTTTTTCCTTTTGTTGAATAGCCTATTTAAGCTAGGAGTTCATCAGGAGTTCATCAGGGTGGTTTGACTCGGACAAGTGCTGAATGCTCTATTCAGCTATGAATGTGGTTGTACAGCTCAGAGTAGGCCTCAGTGTCATCTAGGTATAGAGAGGCTTGGAAGTTTAATAAGCTGTCACTTAATTTGTGGTAGTTGGCCTTAGTAAAGTTCTTAACAGGTTTGGAGCTTGATGGGGTTTCTAGGTTAGTTTTAATACTAAAGGAGATCATTGTGTGGTCAGATTTTACCAGGGAGGAGTTAATGTATGGGAGGAAGCAGCAACCCCTTCATGTTCATGAGTACTAGGTGCATTTGTACCTCTCATTGGGGAGCTAACTAGTTGCTCTGGGATGTATGCATTAACGAAAGTCTTAAAACCTCTGAGCAAGTGAATTATAGGTCATATAAGTCTCACAGTTTATGGAGGGGTAGTTGAAGTCAACAATAAGTATGGCGTTAGGCTAAATGTTAAGAGATTCCAGTAGTTTTAGTTAGGAGGTATGTTTTTTCAGACTCATGTTAGGGGATCTCTAGCTAGCAAAGATATGCAGGGGGGGGTCATACCTATGGGTAGTTGGGCATGGAGCAGCTCAAGCAAGTCATGTTATTGGAAAAGTCTAGTGGCGTACTTGTCCTTTATAAACACTGAGACACCTCCTCCCTTTGTTTTACCCCAAGCTCAGGATGATTGAAATGTATGAAAGGCATCGTAGCTTTTTGATAGCCAGGGTGCTTTCCATTGTTTTGAACCATGTTTCCATGATTGCACATATGTCTACATTCTCTAGCATGATGAGTGCTTCCAGGGAATACAGTTTTTTTATTTAAACTCTCAGCACTGAGCATCTGTACCTTTAGGTAGTCATGAGTGATTTTTGTTATGTTGGAGGGTTTAACAACTTGTCATGGCCTAAAAAAAGCTATGAGGATAGATCATTTTTTTCAAGTATCCAGAAGCCAATTGGTGACAAGTGCAAAGCATTTCTGACAAAGCATCATGGTTTGTCAATCATGTCTCCTCAGACTGACAGATATTGGATTCCCTTGTTTTGACACCAGAAACTAAGCCAATTGTTGAAGTCAATAATTTTTTGTTGGTACTGTTCCATCATCATTGGTGTAGATAGGATGCTACTCAAGGCTAGATTCATACCAATGAGGTACGTCTTTGATCATTTATGCCCACATGGACTATGACCATGTCATACTGGTACTTGTGGTTTAAAAACCTAAGTGCATGTGTGATCTCCTGGCTCCAAACAGACAACTCACTGTGATCTTCTCCTTATTTAGCTTGGTAAGCAGAACATAAGTATGCCTTACAATGGAATCTCCAATAATTACAATGTTTGGCTGTGTGGTATGTTGCCTTATGGGCTTGGAAGCAGGGCTACTATGATTTTCAGAATTATCTGATTTGTGAGATGCTGTCTTTTTTGAGTGTGCATGGGGCCACTGAGAGATGCTTTTAGGAGGTCTTGAAGGTTTGGGTAGATGAAAAGTAAGTATCTTCACATAAGTGAGCATTTTGGGTGTATTGCTGACAACCTGGTTTACATTTTTCATGCCTATATGTGAGAACTTTCTCTCTAATGACATTGTGCATCTACATCTCTCACACACTGTGTTCAACTGTTCTAAAATTAAATTGTTCTCAGTGAACACGAGGCAGTTACTACACCGCCTCAGGATTTTGATATCCACCAGGCCAAAAACAGATGATAGGGAAGAACCTATTATACCCGATCCTTAGTAGATGGGAAGGAGTATGGGAGTCACTTAAATGTCTAAGTGAGAGTGTTTAGTTGTATACTATTAGATGACCTGCAGTGGTGCTGTCCTCTAAATAAACTGGCAGCTCTTTGAGCAGCTATGAACAGTGGGAAACTATGGCAAGGGTTTCCTATAGAGGGTTTTAAACCAGAGACATTTGCCTAAATGTGTGGCTTTTATACCAGCAGGGCGAAAGACTTTTTTTGCACAGTTAAACCCTCAGGCCATTCAGATGAACACACAATAAGCCTTTCACCAGCAGTTCCCAACTTGGATGGGATGACTCAGCCCTCTGTTTCCACCAGAGTGCAGTATAAAACCCTTTTAATGTGAAACAAACTGGTTTGGAGCTCAAGTGCAGTAACAGATGCTTTATAATAAAAGGCAGAACTGCAGTATTAGGAATCCTTGGAAATAAGTTTACAAACCCTGAGAAATGTTCACAAATACATGAAAAAAGTGGGCAAACGTAAGAGAGCTTCTACAAACACAGACAAACTTTGTAACATTTAGAAATATTTTGGCAAACTCAGGAGAACTTTGGGAAACTCAGATCAGGTTTTGCAGTAGCAAAGGAGGTTAGGAAATATCAGAATACTATTAGAACGACCTAAGAGAAGTATGGTAACAAACAGATGGTGTTTCTATAACAAGTGCAGGCAGAAAAACGGTGATAAATTCAACAAAATCAATAAATGCAGCAAAGAACTGGTAAATAACACAGATAATTAGGACAAGTGCAAAAAAAATGATATTAGCTTTGTAGGTCCACAGATGGTTTTAAAAGCAATCCAAGTCTTCTAGTCGCATGTGTCTAAGCCAGGCACAGGGAAGCTCTGAACAGGTAGAAGTATAACCTCCCATGGCACTTATCTATGAGTGGAGCTGTTTTATTGTACACTTTCATTGCTGTATAATACACTTTTTTCATTTACATACACTTTGTTTAATAATATTTAAAACATCATGTTTCCTTTTTCAGCCTGTTACTTTCTACACCCATAGCCATCATTTCATTTCCACTATTCCTTCTTTATTCCTCTTTATTTTATTATATAAAAATGCATCACATCTTCTTTGTTACAGTGTAAAAAGAACGCTGCTATGCTTCTTTCTCTTTGCAGTAATTAGACATCCTTTCTTCTTGAACTTTAAATTTCATGTTCCCTTTTACAGGTAATTTATCCATCATTATTCTCTACAAAACAATCCTCACATTCATAAAACTCCTAAAATGTCTTCTGCCTGTATTTTGTAAACTTTTTTTGCCCTTTCTTCTAATGCCTGTCATGGAAACATAAACTTGTTTTCCATCAATATTGTTATTTTTCCCAGCAGATAAATAAATAAACTCTTATTATTCTAGCCTTTCATTTCTCCTCTTATATCTTATATTCTTACTTTCTACCAATTAATTTCCCTTCATACTCCATTCCTTCACCATTCTTACTCTCCTGACTTCTTTTCTTTCCCACTGCTTCTTTCCAGACTTATTTGTACTTTAATTGTAAAAAATTTCCCACCACTAAATCTCTCCTTCTTTTCATCATTTTATTATCCAGAAACGATTAATTGCTGCCATAAAGATCACTAAATTAACTAAATGCACCTATCTATTTCTCATGATATTAAATACCATCATTTTTATAGAATTTAGTCTTATGTCCACCCATAAAAAGGAAATATGCCTCCTTAAACACCTTCTCCAATTTCATGGGAAACAAACAACCCCCTCCTAACTTTGTTGATTTCCCTAAAACATAGGTATTTAACATATGCCCTTTCTCAGAATAAGGCAACTAATATATTTCTACCAGGTTATTATCCGTATTTCCTGTAATATTTCTTCCCATTGATTTGCTACTGTTTCATAACTTCTGAACCACATTTTTATATATTGATCTCATTCATAGAAAAATAAATATCATTTTCACCATTTTGCCAGGAGCTTTCCTTTTTATTTATTCCTATTTTCCCCAATAACTTCTCATTTTTTACCACTACCTCTTAATTCAACTTTGTATGATAGTAACAAAAGTAATTTCTCCACTCTCCTTTTCTGCCATTTTGTTTCTTGCATTTCACTCCCACCCATCTCCACCACAGAATTTATAATCATCACAAAGAAGCACATACTTAAGAGGCACTCTAATTCACCCCTGTACAGACTTTAAACTATTTTTTCCTACCCATCCATTAACCATCATCATCATCCATGACTTTTCATATACTTACTATTACACCTTTATAACTTTTCATCCTATTCCATCCACATCTGACAATGACATGCATTGTTGAATGTTTGCTACATCACATGCAACTAACTTCCCACCACCTTTTCCACCTCACCAAACTATTTGCTGTTTCCTTTATTGTAATTAACATCTCATTCTACTTCCTTTTTAACCCCATACTCCTTCTCTCCTATAATTTCAAGTGATATCTTCTGAAAATGTTCCATAATATTCTCATAAATAACTTGTAACCTGCATTCCTTAGTGTTAAAGACTTCAGTTTTTAAAATCTTTTCTCTCTCCTTGCTTCCACATAAATGTTTCACTCCTGTACACATTTCACCTCTGTTATACCACTCTCTAAACACTCAGTCATTATATGAAAAAATTGCCTTATCTTCTTCTTACCGTCCTATATAAAACCCATAACTCAGACCATCAGGTAATGGGAATGATTTCTCATTCCTCTCTTTTTGCAACACTAATAATTCTCCCTTTCTATTTTTTCTAACTTTTTTTGCCAACCCACTCACTCTCCACTTACCTTCTTTCACACTTCTTTGTTTGCATTTTCTCTGTACATATCTTGTCAGTGCTTTTATAATTTCACTCTGTTTATACCTTTTTAACCTTCCTCATCTTTTATCATATTCATTCTAACTTCTGCATACCATCACCTCCTTCCTCCAAAATGGTGAATCTTTGTTTTTTCCTTAAAAAACCCTCTGTTTATACATCATAACTTTCACTCTATCCTTATTAAGCTCATATAACTGCATTTCCATATCTCTAACTTCCTCATTATTTCCTTGTAAAACTTTTTAATTGGCAATTTATTTTATTGTATTATTTATTCTCTTTCCTTTTTTCTCTTCCCTTCTGCCTATATTTTCTTTATTAAATAGTCACCAGTTTGACCAGTTCTTATAAAATAATCCAACAGATAACGCTGAGAGGTAACCAAGGACTTGAAAAATTTCAACCATGAAAAGTCCATGAAAAGCAGCACGTAGATAAAGTGTAAAATCCAAAGCAATGACTTTTATTTGTATTATAAAATGGTCTCAGTGATTATGGGTCTCTCAATAAAATAGCTTTCTCTGCATTTGTGCTTTCTTTCATTATTATCTTACTAGACTTTTTAGCTCCATTTTAAATACTTCCTCATTTTCTCTGACCCTAGCACATAAAGCCATATGATCAGAAAACTCTGCCAGCTACTTACTGACCCTCATTTCCTTCATATTTTCTGAAAATAAAATAAAATCTATCTCTGTTTGTAAGTTTCCATACACATATGTCATATTTTCTCTCCTTAAAACTATTCTTCCAACCTTATTACTTTGGTTATCACATAGGGAAGTGCAGTGACAAAGTGGATAGCATTGTTGCCTCACAGAAAGGGGTTTCCTGGTTCAAGTCTCAGCGTGGATGACTTCTGTGCAGAATCTGCATGTTCTCCCTCGGTTTGCTTGGGTTTCATCTAGGTTCTCTGGTTTCTTTCCACATTCCAAACATATGCAGTAGGTGGATTGGACACTCTAAATCGGCCATATGCGTGAGTGAGTGTGTGTGTGAGTATGGTGTGGCAGAACTACTGTGGCAGGGCTAGCCACCTGGTGGTGTAACCCTTAGCTCTAGATGATTGTCACTGTTGAAATGACACTCCAAACCCATGTGAAAAATGGGAAAAAGGGGTTCTGGATGGATGGATCACCTTCTCATATTGTGTTATTTTCTCTTTTTCCTTCTTCAAACTACAGTTGTTTTTCCAATGGCCCATCACCATGTTTGCAAAACTCGCACCACATGGTTAGCCCATTGCTACCCCTATTTTCTGGAGGTATATTTCATTATCAAATGAGATGATGTTGTAAGACAAAATAATGTCCAAAAGTTCTTTAATGAGCTTAATTTCTTCTATTGGAGCTCCTCTCTGTCTCATTTGAGCCGAGAACCATTCAATACCTTCTAAATGAGGTATTGAACTATATAGGTCTCTCACATCGATGGTCAGGAAGTTGTAATCTTGGTTGAATTGCAGTTTATTAATTTCTTCTAAGAATGACCATGAATCACAGCATATTTGTGTTTTCTTTTTAGTATATTTTTTTAGGACAGAATCTACTAACTTAGCACTCGTGTACGTTAGAGAATGTCTTGCATCAACTAATGGGCACATTGAGGGATTTTCTATGCTCTTGTGTATCTTAGGTACTCCAAAAAGCCTAGGAATTCTAGGATACAACATGGTTAAGTAGTTAAATGTGCGGACATCTATAGTTGCCTGAATGAACATGTCATTAAAAATGAATTCACTAGCTTGTAAGCTGAATTAAGTTCATCTAAATTTACTCTTTCGTAGGCGGGGCTGACTAGTAGTTGGTGCATCCTAAATGTGTAGTCATCAATACCCATAACCACCAAGCCGCCACCCCTTATCAGGCTTCATTAGTCTTACAGGAAGATGCCTGAAATCATTCAAGATTTCAATTTCACTGCTAGTTATGTTTTTAAGTCCTTTTGACATGTTTCTGTTGTTTGCTAGTGCTCTAATGTCCAGTTCACACACGCTGTCAAATAAGGCTAATGTGGGGTGAATTGGTGGATTGTAGATACTAGGAATCCTTAAGTCCGTAGTTGAACAACATTACCTAATAAAATAGCAAGATTCAATTTCCTTATATAACATTTAAGGTCCAACAAAGTGCACGCTAAATCAAAATGACATGTAGGTACAAACATCAAACCCTTTGATCAAAGTTCCGCCAACTCTTTATCTATGGTTATATCTGTATAATTGTAAATTTTGAAGTCAGCAGCTTTGTCTAAGATAATTTTACAGTTATTATTCATTAGTTGTTGATCGTGAAAACAAACAGATATTACCTCTTTCTTTTCGCCCCCCCCCCCCGAGTATTGTATGGATGCTGACTGCTCACTTGCCCCGGATTGTGGTTCTGTGTTCTCGGGGTATAAAAATTTTGGCGAGTAGATTGTGTTACTTGTGCATATGTTTCTTTGTTATTTTGAGGAGGTATCGCATTTTTACTGTTGGTGTTATTTTGAGCGTTTGATACTTCCTTCCTGCTATAACTGCTCATTGATGGTACTGGTGACGTTATCTTCTCATGGGTCGTACCATTAGCTTTCCATCTTGTAGGTGGATAAATGTGTCTGTTCAAATTCCATATCTGAGAAGGCGGTGGGTTTGGATATGCCGATTTATTGGAATAGTTAAATGGGTCGCGTTTCAATTTTTTAACTTTAATTCCTCTTAGTTTATTCACCTGTTGATCGATACTGGTGAAGATTCTGTTGTAATCGTATTGGTAATGGGTAAAGTCCACACTGGACTTAATAGTTTTGTCCAAATCCGTGATTTCTTTTACCAGAGTGTTCACTGTATTTTGGTAGTGTCTTGACATCAGATCTAAAAGTTCAAGACCTTGTTTATTAAATAGTGCAATTAATTCAAGGTGAAATGTAGAGCCACAGTCAAGTCCAGTTGGATACTGCTATGAATGTAGTCCCTTTGGGGCTATACTACGTCTAGTGCACTCAGAAAAATATGAAATTTCTAGTTGCAGTTTTTACATTTTAGGAGCAAGTGTTTTAGGGCAGACCAATTACATGATTTAAGTTCATCCTGAAACTTGTTAGGATTAAAGCTCTTATTATTTCTTACTGTTCTATTGCAGGGCTGGTGGGAATTATAGGTTTTGTGTCTACAAAGAAAGGTGAGAAAGTGATCACTGAAGTCATCAAGAACGGTCCCTGATGTATACATTTGGGGGGTGGCTGTTGATTAGTATCCAGTCTAGTATACTTTCTTTGTGATTAAGCTTGCCTATCCTGGTGGAGGTGGATATGACCTGTGTGAACCCATGCAGGTTTACATGGGTGGTAGGAGATTGTGAGGAGCAGGTATTCCAGTCAATGTTAAAATCTCCAAGTACTATGGTTTCTTGGGGGTAGTTATTAGCTAACCAGTGGAGGATATCTTCAAGGGTATTGGTATTATTCCCTGGGGGAATGTACAAGCAGACAATATTTATACATTTGCTTTTGTTAATTTGGAACTTGGTAGAAAGTATTTCTGCTTTATTGACATGGGGTGGTTGCATGGGGTCTGAGGTAACATTTAGTGTAGATTTGAAGAGTACAGCTACCCCACCTCCCTTCCTAGTAGTGCGGTCACGTCTAAGTATATCATACCCGGGTGGTAAAACTTCATTATCTGAGGTTGATGGTTTTAGCCAGGTTTCAGTTAGGCACAGTATATCAAGGGAGTGGACTTCTAGGAGGGCATGAAGGTTATGTACTTTATTATTTATGCTTCTAATATTTAGATGGCAGAACAGGAGGGAGTTGGGGGACCTATTTATAGATAGTGAATTGGTAGGGTTATTAGCACATGGGGTTGTGCTATCTAGAGTGGAAGGGCCAGGGTTTGGGTGAATATCTCCATCCTTTGTAAGGTTATAGTTTAAGTTTACAATAAGCTTCAGGAATTTGTTTATAAGTCACTGATAATATTTGGCTTTTGAGCTGATGTATCTAGATTTAATAGGCTGATGTTATACTGTGGTTAAGGAGTTGGTGACAGGAGTAACTAATGGGTAACCTGCCATATTTCACACAGTGGGGGTAGTATGGCCTTTTGGGTAGTGGAACCTAGGTAAGACTGATTTTCATAATTGGAGAGGTGGTATGGAATTAATGTAAGGGATAGCAGAGAGAGTAGTGACATTGTTTTAGATGGTGACATAGTTAGAGGATGGGTTAATGTATTAAATATAGAGCCCTCAGGATTTGGTGGATGATAATAAATGCTGCGATGGGGGTGAGGGGCTGGGTTAGAATGAGGAATATAATACTGGTTGGATCAGATAGGAAATGGAGGGGTGATGTGAGGGGTGGGTAAAATGAGGAGTAGAATTCTGATTGGTCCAGATAGGAGGGGTGTGGTATTGTGGCTATAAAGTTAGCAACAGTGGGGGTGGGTGGAAATTGGGGGCAGGGAGAGGTGCGGAGCAAGCCTGAGCACAGTGAGGGTGAATGGAGCAGGGCTAAACCAGACGCAAGGATCTTAGAACCTGCATTTATAGGTAAGTATGCTGTGCTTTTATAAAGTACTTTTTTTAATGTTTAGTTTTACTGTTTAAAGCATACTTTTAACAGGTTAGAATCTTAGAACCTGCAATTATAGGTAAGTATGCTGGGCTTTTATAAAGTACGTTTTTTAATGTTTAGTTTTACTGTTTAAAACATACTTTTAACAGGTTAGGGGTTCATTAGACTTTTCTGTTATGCTTCCATTTTAATTTAGGGAAACACTGTGTGTTTTGCTGCCAGTCATTAGCTTATCTTAGGGGTAATACATGTAAGCCATCCAGGATTCTTTCGGGATAAATGGGTTTACTTTATCTTTTAATTTTAGGGTTGGTAATGTAATAGGGGCTAATTATTAGTGCTATAGACCCACGTCAGCAGCTGTGGTGTACACAGAGAGAATATAGAGATAGTAACCTTAACAGGTCTGTTTGATCGGGGGCAGCTTTTCAGCTTAAATTCTGCCGGGTAGCGTCCTTCTGTTAATGCAAGCCTTGCAGGACAGCTGTTAGAGGGGATAGTTCCTGAGTGGGAAAGATGGATTAAAAAACATAAAAACTAGTGGAATAGGAAAGCAGTTTCCTTAAATTCAGGAAGTCACAATGCTCCAGTTGGTAATTTACAGCATACATTCAAATATTTTCTGGTCTCTACTCAGCAGTCAAGCAACATTCATGTAGTAAGGATATGTCTCCTAGTCACTATAAATGTACGGTAACAGTTAAGCTATCTAGGCTTTAGAACACAGTTTACACCAAGATGTTACACAAATAAGCCGTAATGAAGTGCTAAAACAACAAGCCTCATAGTTGCTAGATCTGTATTACTGAACTGTATAAGCAGACAAGCTTCTTAGTCACTGCAGAACGTTTTGTCTTTGCAATAAGGTTTGTCAGCAATATCTTTTAACCAATGATAAATAGCAGTAAAACAAGTTAATTGGCTATGTCTTTTAACCGACAATGTTGAACAGCTGTAATACAAGTTTACGTTGTCTCAATTACAAGTAAGGTGATTTCATGCAGACAATAGTACTTTGAACCTTGATTACAGGTAGATATTTACTCAACAGCTATTTAATTTGCAAAAAACAGTTGTAGCTGTAGAAAAAACAATTGTAGCTGTGGACAAATGTACATGTATACACAGGTTACATACCACGAGGGAGAGGGCCGCCGACTGGGTCTAGGAGCACTGAATATTTGAAAAATGGCAGGTTCTGAAGGTGATTTTCTAACCTCACATACATAGTTGTGCAGGGGGAGGGGATCTGAGATATGACAGGCTAAACCAGACACAAGGACCTTAGAACCTGCAATTATAGGTAAGTATGCTGGGCTTTTATAAAGTATGGTTTAAATGTTGAGTTTTACTGTTTAAAGCATAGTTTTAACAGGTTAGGGGTTCATTAGACTTTTTTGTTATGCTTCCAATTTAATGCTAAATTTAGGGAAACACTGTCTGTTTTTCTGCCAATTATTAGCGTATCTTAGGAGTAAATACATGTAAGCCATCCAGGATTCTTTAGGTGTAAATTAGTTTACTTTATCTTTTAGTTTTAGGGTTGGTAACATAATTGGGGCTAACTATTAGTGTGATAGACCCAGGTCAGCAGCTGGTGTGTACACAGAGAGAATATAGAGATAGTAACCTTAACAGGTCTGTTTGATTGAGAGGCAGTTTTTCAGCTTAAATTCTGCCGGGTAGGATCCTTCTGTTAATGCAAGCCTTGCAGGACTGCTGTTAGAGGGGATGGCTCCTTAACAGGTCTGTTTGATCGAGGGGCAGCTTTTCAGCTTGAATTCCACCGGGTAGCATCCTTCTGTTAATGCAAGCCTTGCAGGACAGCTGTTAGAGGGGATAGTTCCTTAACAGGTCTGTTTGATCGAGGGGCAGCTTTTCAGCTTAAATCCTCTGGGTAGCGTTCTTCTGTTAATGCGAGCCTTGCAAGACAGCAGTTTGAGGGGATAGTTCATTAACAGGTCTGTTTGATCATGGAGCAGCTTTTCAGCTTAAATTCCACCAGGTAGCCTCCTTCTGCTAATGCAAGCCTTGCAGAACAGCTGTTAGAGGGGATAGTTCCTAAACAGGTCTGTTTGATTGAGGGGCAGCTTTTCAGCTTAATTTCCATCAAGTATCATCCTTCTGTTAATGCAAGCCTTGCAAGACAGCTGTTAGAGGGGATAGTTCCTTAACAGGTCTGTTTGATCAAAGGTACAGCTTTTCAGCTTAAATTCCGCTGGGTAGTGTCCTTCTGTTAATGCAAGCCTTGCAAGACAGCAGTTAGGGGGGATAGTTCATTAACAGGTCTGTTTGATCATGGGGCAGCTTTTCAGCTTAAATTCCACCAGGTAGCCTCCTTCTGTTAATGCAAGCCTTGTAGAACAGCTGTTAGAGGAGATATTTCCTAAACAGGTCTGTTTGATCGAGGGGCAGCTTTTCAGCTTAATTTCCACCAGGTAGCATCCTTCTGTTAATGCAAGCCTTGCAAGACAGCTGTTAGAGGGGATAGTTCCTTAACAGGTCTGTTTGATCAAGGGGCAGCTTTTCAGCTTAAATTCTGCTGGGTAGTGTCCTTCTGTTAATGCAAGCCTTGCAGGACAGCTGTTAGAGGGGATAGTCCCTTAACAGGTCTGTTTGATCGAAGGGCAGCTTTTCAGCTTAAATTCTGAGGGTAGCGTCCTTCTGTCAATGCAAGCCTTGCAGGACAGCTGTTAGGGAGGAGAGTTAGTCAACAGATCTGTTTGATCGAGGGGCAGCTTTTCAGCTTAAATTCTGCCAGGTAGCATCTTTCTGTTAATGCAAGCCTTGCAGTACAGCTCTTAGAGTGGTTAGTTCCTTAACAGGTCTGTTTGATCAAAGGACTGCTTTACAGCTTAAATTCTATGGGTAGCATCCTTCTGTTAATGCAAGCCTTGCAGGACAGCTGCTAGAGGGGGTAGTTTATTAACAGGTCTGTTTGGTCGTGGGGCAGCTTTTCAGCTTAAATTCCATCAGGCAGCATCCTTCTGTTAATGCAAGCTTTGCAGAACAGCTGTTAGAGGGGATAGTTCCTTAACAGTTCTGTTTGATCGCGGGGCAGCTTTTCAGCTTAAATTCTATGGGTAGCATCCTTCTGTTAATGCAAGCCTTGCAGGACAGCTGTTAGAGGGGTTAGTTCCTTAACAGGTCTGTTTGATCAAGGGGCAGCTTTTCAGCTTAAATTCCACTGGGTAGTGTCCTTCTGTTTATGCAAGCCTTGCAAGACAGATGCTAGAGGGGATAGTTCCTTAACAGGTCTGTTTGATTGAAGGACAGCTTTTCAGCTTAAATTCTGTGGGTAGCATCCTTCTGTTAATGCAAGCCTTGCAGGACAGCTGCTAGAGGGGATAGTTCCTTAACAGGTCTCTTTGATTGAGGGGCAGGTTTTCAGCTTAAATTCTGCTGGGTAGCGTCCTTCTGTTAATGCAAGCCTTGCAGGACAGCTGTTACAGGGGATAGTTCTTTAACAGTTCTGTTTGATCGAGGGGCAGCTTTTCAGCTTAAATTCTGCCAGGTAGCATCTTTCTGTTAATGCAAGCCTTGCAGTACAGCTCTTAGAGGGGTTAGTTCCTTAACAGGTCTGTTTGATCGAGGGGCAGCTTTACAGCTTAAATTCTATGGGTAGCATCCTTCTGTTAATGCAAGCCTTGCAGGACAGCTGCTAGAGGGGGTAGTTTATTAACAGGTCTGTTTGGTCGTGGGGCAGCTTTTCAGCTTAAATTCCGTCAGGCAGCATCCTTCTGTTAATGCAAGCTTTGCAGAACAGCTGTTAGAGGGGATAGTTCCTTAACAGTTCTGTTTGATCGCGGGGCAGCTTTTCAGCTTAAATTCTGTGGGTAGCATCCTTCTGTTAATGCAAGCCTTGCAGGACAGCTGCTAGAGGGGATAGTTCCTTAACAGGTCTCTTTGATTGAGGGGCAGGTTTTCAGCTTAAATTCTGCTGGGTAGCGTCCTTCTGTTAATGCAAGCCTTGCAGGACAGCTGTTAGAGGGGATAGTTCTTTAACAGGTCTGTTTGATCGAGGGGCAGCTTTTCAGCTTAAATTCTGCCAGGTAGCATCTTTCTGTTAATGCAAGCCTTGCAGGACAGCTGTTAGAGGGGGTTAGTTCCTTAACAGGTCTGTTTGATCGAGGGGCAGCTTTACAGCTTAAATTCTATGGGTAGCATCCTTCTGTTAATGCAAGCCTTGCAGGACAGCTGTTAGAGGGGATAGTTTATTAACAGGTCTGTTTGATCGTGGGGCAGCTTTTCAGCTTAAATTTCACCAGGCAGCATCCTTCTGTTAATGCAAGCTTTGCAGAACAGCTGTTAGAGGGGATAGTTCCTTAACAGTTCTGTTTGATCGAGGGGCAGCTTTTCAGCTTAAATTCTATGGGTAGCGTCCTTCTGTTAATGCAAGCCTTGCAGGACAGCTGCTAGAGGGGTTAGTTCCTTAACAGGTCTGTTTGATCGAGGGGCATCTTTTCAGCTTAAATTCCACTGGGTAGTGTCCTTCTGTTTATGCAAGCCTTGCAAGACAGCTGATAGAGGGGATAGTTCCTTAACAGGTCTGTTTGATCGAAAAGCAGCTTTTCAGCTTAAATTCTGCAGGTAGCATCCTTCTGTTAATGCAAGCCTTGCAGGACAGCTGCTAGAGTGGATAGTTCCTTAACAGGTCTGTTTGACTGAGGGGCAGGTTTTCAGCTTAAATTCTGATGGGTAGCGTCCTTCTGTTAATGCAAGCCTTGCAGGACAGCTGTTAGAGGGGATAGTTCTTTAACAGGTCTGTTTGATCGAGGGGCAGCTTTTCAGCTTAAATTCCGCAGGGCAGTGTCCTTATGTTAATGCAAGCCTTGCAGACCAGCTATTAGAGGGGATAGTTCCTTAACATGTCTGTTTGATCGAAGGGCAGCGTTTCAGACTAAATTCTGCCGGGTATCATCCTTCTGTTAATGCAAGCTTGCAGGACAGCTGTTAAAGGGGATAGTTCCATGAGTGAGAGGGCCACTGACTGGGTCTAGGAGCACTGAATGTTTATACTTATATAGCATCAACAGAAATAAAATGGAGAACGCACTAGCAAGACACATTACTAACTTTTGTACACATCAGTTTAAATTCAGTGTTATTGACCAAGTGATTAATAGACACCAAACTACTATTTTTCTGGAGAAACTAGAATTGCTATGGCAACTACGCACTAACGCTTATCAATACCCTGGGTTAAATGAAACATACTCCATTTTATGTTATTTGAAATAAGAAAGTTTGACCAGATGAATAAGGTACATATAAATGGAATATTTATCTAGATATGACCTTATCAAGATGTATTATGTTAACAATAGGGGTAGATTTCTGATGTATAACAGAAATATTCTGTTTTCTCTGTTTCTTAGTTCATTTGAGTTTCCTTTTATAATTTATACTGCTGGTGTCAGTGATATAATTTTAACTAGGAGGGGTCAATATTTTAATTAATTATTCAAATGTGAATAGTCAGATGACTTAACCTTATTTAGGTAGATGAAGAGGTTTAACATTTTATCTGAGGAAGTTTGAGTCTCTGGACCAAACAAAAAGCGCTTCATATTTATTGTTTGTTTTTATACTAACAAATTTTCTGTTGTGGCTGTGGACTGTGACTTCAGTTGCCATTTTTGTTGGCAGTTCTGTTAATGCAAACCTTGCCGGACAGCTGTTAGAGGGGATAGTTCCTTAACATGTCTGTTTGATCGAAGGGCAGCTTTTCAGACTAAATTCTGCCGGGTAGCATCCTTCTGTTAATGCAAGCTTGCAGGACAGCTGTTAAAGGGGATAGTTCCATGAGTGAGAGGGCCACTGACTGGGTCTAGGAGCACTGAATGTTTATACTTATATAGCACTTATATAGCATCAACAGAAATAAAATGGAGAACGCACTAGCAAGACACATTACTAACTTTTGTACACATCAGTTTAAATTCAGTGTTATTGACCAAGTGATTAATAGACACCAAACTACTATTTTTCTGGAGAAACTAGAATTGCTATGGCAACTACGCACTAACGCTTATCAATACCCTGGGTTAAATGAAACATACTCCATTTTATGTTATTTGAAATAAGAAAGTTTGACCAGATGAATAAGGTACATATAAATGGAATATTTATCTAGATATGACCTTATCAAGATGTATTATGTTAACAATAGGGGTAGATTTCTGATGTATAACAGAAATATTCTGCTTTCTCTGTTTCTTAGTTCATTTGAGTTTCCTTTTATAATTTATGCTGCTGGTGTCAGTGATATAATTTTAACTAGGAGGGGTCAATATTTTAATTAATTATTCAAATGTGAATAGTCATATGACTTAACCTTATTTAGGTAGATGAAAAGTTTAACATTTTATCTGAGGAAGTTTGAGTCTCTGGACCAAACAAAAAGCGCTTCATATTTATTGTTTGTTTTTATACTATCAAATTTTCTGTTGTGGCTGTGGACTGTGACTTCAGTTGCCATTTTTGTATCCACTCCTACAAAACCCACAGACCATGGCAGAGAATACAACACCACCCTACTGCAGGCACAGAACATCTTCAAATGTGTGTTTGGATTGGTGAAGGCCCATATTTACTACTTAGATACATCTAATGGCTTGCTGCAGTATGCCTCAGAAACATGGAGTAGGATATTTGGTATGTGTGCAGTGCAGTACAACATGTTGATATGCAAGCAATACAGCAGAATATTACCACAGAAGCAGAGGATTTCCAGAGCCAGCAGTGGAGCAGGGACCTGGTGAAGAGTTTGTGGAGAAAATGGCTGAAGGGGGATCCCATGTGAGATAGAGGCAGGGCTGTATGCCATCACACTGGCCAAGAAGCAGCAAGTGGTTCACAATTATATGACAAATTAGGAATTGCAAAGAGTAACAATGAAGCATGAAACATCAAGACCAGGATCACTAAAGAGTGCATGTACTGGCATGCTGTGCATCAGACACAAGTTACCCTGTTAACAGGTCAATAAGGGCTACGGCACAGTTGTCATCATATGCACAAGTGGAGAAGGCTACAGTAATAGGGGTCGGCATTCAACATTGGGGTTAGCGGGGGCAATGGTGTGGGTGTGCATGTGCATCATGGTCTGGTGAGTGTGGCAAGCTTGGAAGACAGGGAGGGAGGGGTGTCTCCAGAGAAAGAATAAGTTCTGTATTGGTTGTTGGTGGTTGGTCAGATGTCACATGGGTGGACACAGCTCCTGATGATTTAGCCATACAGTGCATGCATACCTCTCAACCTCTTATAGCAAAAAATCTGGACAAAGCCTAAAATGATGGGGGGACAAATAGGGACAGATGTTAAATATTGCCCTTACAAACTTAGAAAGTTGATGGAATAATAGGTTTTACATTAGCATGAATTTTCCGAAGGATGTAAAGCTTTAAACTCAAATGTTTGTCATTATTTAATGACTTCAGTCCTCAGCTATTTGCCAGAAAGGGACAGATTTTAGGGGGAACACACCAAAAATATGAGGCACAAATCTGGACATTCTGCAAAAACCTGTACAGCTTAGAGTTATGAGTGCATGTTTCTCTGTCACAGTTCCAGTGCGCCCTCAGTAGGTATATATGTTTACTGTGCATGTCCCATCCACAAAGATGTGCCCTCTGAGAAATGTCATCAGCATAATCTGCAGTTGGCACAGATAATGGTGTGTCTCATGAATGGAAACAGTGGAATGTGCCACAGATATATCCAGCGTGTATGCCCCATATGCATGTGAGTCCATGGCAGGCCAAAAGTACCCTCAAACTGATTGTGTTCATGGAAGGGCTGCAGCAGGATGTCAGTCCCTGACTGAGAGAACTTCTTCATGTTTTACATTCTTTTAGAGTCATCCTAGTCTTCAAATGTGAAGATAGACGTATGGTAAGTGGCTGACTATTTGCAGCACCATTACATTCCCCACCCCATACTCCACAGTGACCACAGAGTGTTCAACATCTGACTTGCCCAGATGTGTTGGTCACCACAGTAGGTTACTGCCACAAGTCAGTTGACTGTAACTGTATGTAACTGCGAAACCTGCCAATGCAGTGTGTGTGTGGATGTCACTGGATCTGCATCCCCTCAATATTCAATGCTGCAAGAAAATTGGTAGGGAAACTAAAATTAGGAGGAAAAAGGTGTGAGTTATGCTTGTGTTTTCTGCTCACTCAAAACAATGTACACTTAGTGCACACTTAGTGTATGTATTACGCTTGTAATGAATCCCAGAGACTATCTTTTATGTGGAAGGCTTAACTTCCACTCACCTGTAACTTACATATACCAACTCTGCAGCTGCACATCAATGAGAAAAGGGAAATAACCAGGAATTATATTACAGGCAATGAGACATAACTCAATTATAGCATAATTCAGTCAATTTATCCACTGACAATTTCTGCAGAAAAATCTGTTCATGACAAAACAAACACATGACCAAACAGAAGGAAACCTGGAGTTAGATGTGGTTTGTACAGTCTAAATAAAATCAAGCCTCTGAGCCAGTCATACTGCAAATACCATCACTGCATGTTTGTTATTTATGCATCACTATATAGTGGCCTTGTGCAATGCCACTTTGTCTTGCTGCCTGCTGGTATAAAACATATGATGTCCGCACCATGTGTTAACAAGAATGTGCTACCATTTTCCTCAAGACTGTGACCTGCAAAGTGCCTATGGCTTCTGAGGGCACAAACTGTGACATAGTTTGCAAGTGGTACATAATGGAATCAAAAGACTTTTTTGTATTTTATTCACAGACACCATCAGAAGTGAATATTGTGGGACCTCTTAATGAGTGTCCCCAGTACAAGGTGGATGCCTAGCACTGCCTTGTCAGAGCAGTGAGTGTTGCTGTGGGCATCACTCACACTGATGAGCAGAACAGGCACTACTACAGTGATCTAAAGAGGCAAAAGCTTAACCTTCTTTGCCAATAGGTGGAGGTAGCTAAGAAAAGTACATCAGAGTACTACAGTAAATATTCATGTCAGACATATTGTATTGTAATTTAGTTTTAAATGCCCAGCCAAATGCTGGACATTTATTGTTATAATTCTATTATATGTATTTGTTGTTTGTTGTTTTGTTGCTGTTTTATCCAGTGTCAGCTATGAATGTGGTGCAGCAGTTACCTTGTCACTGACCTGCTTGTCATCCTCTGTTGGGTTTTCAACTACCTCCAGACCTATATCACTGCTTGGAGATGAAGGGCATCCAACAGAAGATGGCCTGTAGGGTCTGTGGTGGCTTCCAGTGTTTTGTCACCAGCAGGGTTGAAGGCTGTCCATTTGGGGACACTGCTGGTAGATCACAACAAATAACTTGGCAGGAGTTTGAGATAGTTTGGGTTGTGGGCGACTGGCAGTTTGATTCCTGCATTGGCCACTTGGAGCACATCCTTGAGTGATTAGCAGAGTTGCAATGCTGCCTGGTCTTGCTTATTGGACCACCAGACATTTGTCCCACAGGAAAGGACAGTCACAGATCTGACTGACCTTAGGTTGAGAGTACCAATGGGCAGCACAAATGTCAGCTGTCACCCCACTCTATCCTTCATCATGTTGTTTTCTTTCTTCGTGTTTCCTTTCCCTCCAAGATTTAGAGTCCAGTTGTTCTTATCTCCGATTCTCCAGACACTCTGTCTGTGCTTCTCCTTTATGCCTTTATTTTCCATCTCTTTTGTCTCTGCACCTCCATGGTTGGTCTTTGTCTGTTTTTTTTTTTTTTTGCTTGACTGCTTCTGTTACCATCCCTATGCCCTTTTTTCTGCTTATACTTTCTCCTTACTAACCCCACCTCTATATTTCTTGAAAAAATGGGCATCTTTCCCAAAAACAATATACCCTTGCACTCCCACTGTATCACAGTCTTCTCTTCCTCTTCTATTTCTTCATTTATCTACTGTTCCCCATTTCTGACTGTCCTATATACCGATTTCCTTCCCATTTAAGATAATAAGTTGGTATGGAGTTGCCTGAGAAGCTCTTACTGTGGCTTTCAGCTGTTCTCACAGTGGTCTGTCATTGTGCGCATGATCACTCATCATCTTAAGCATGCTACATGCACCCTACTGGGTCATCCAGTTACCTTGCATTACAGTTGTCACACAGTGCTCCTCTTTCGGTGATCTTTTGGGGGGATGCAGTGCATTCATTAATTAGTTTAGCTCTCTTGCACTAATTGGCTCCTATTACACTATTAATCAGCTTTACACCACATTGAGCTATTTCGATCATGTAGTTTTGCTATTACACGTCTGCATAGCCAATGATACTAAATTCCAAGGATAGTCTGTATGCTCCCTGTCCTTTATGCATGTATACACATCACATTAACTCATTCTCTTTTGTCTAGAATTTCCCTTAAGACTTCACATCCTTTGTTTCTCTCTTCTAATGCATATTAATGTCTCATAGGGTCCATTATAGGGTCTGAAATTAATAAAAAGGTGTTATATTTCTAAGCAGTTCTCATCTTTCTTTCATAATTACTAATGCATAAACTCAACATGACCTCAGATGTTATTTTGTTAGCCAAAGTTTACTGACCACGGCCCTTCCCTAATGCCACTGATACACATCTAACAGCTTTATTCCAGAATCAGTAATTAAAAAAAAAACAAGATCTGTACATTGTCATGTCTCTAAGAGCCAAATTAGCCGACGTTTCTACTTGGCTTAAATTATTTCCCTTTCCTATTCATTTAAATACATAACATCCTGTAGACAAATTATATCCATATCAGTGACCATTTGGACCATGGTGGTGGTGCTGTGGTAGTGTTGTCGCCTCACAGTAAGACGCTGTCTGGTTCGATTCTCAGCTAGAGCATCTTCTTCGTGGAGACATGCGTGAATGGGCATACCTTCATTGAAGGTTGTCTGTCAGGGCTGGTAACTCGGCACGTAAAAATCAACTACCAATCATTAGCGGACCGGAGTTCCACTGTGGCGACCCCTAACTGGGAAAAGCCGAAAGACACAACAACAACAACATCAGTGACCATTTGAAATGTCAGCACCTGTTAGGCAGAGTCTCAGAATATGGAGACTGAATGGTCGAAAGAAAGGATTCACATATACTAAGTCTGAGATGCCATTTCTTGGAATATTCCCTTTTCTACAAGGTATGTCAATCTCAGAGTTGGTATATATAGGGTCAGAGGGTGTGACAGGCTTGTCCCCCTGCAAAAAGAAGTTTTAAGGAGAAGAATGATCTTTGAGATTTGTTCTTTTCCTATGTTGTTGGTCTTTTTTTTCCGGCATGTCAGCACTTAGCATTTCAAGTGCCGACATTTCAATAGGGAGCCATCAAAATCCTTATCTTCTGTCCATTCAAAAATGTATGTCTTTTTTCTTCATTTTTGTAACTGTTCACATCCAGGAGCATGGTTTTAATGTCCTTTGCCACTGTCTTTTTAAGGTATTTCTGTTTTTTTTTCTTTCCTCTTTTCTCAGTCTCTTCCCTATTTGCCCCCCCCCCCCCCCCCGAAGAAACTCTTTGTACTTACTCACTTTGTAAAAGCTTATATCAGGTACTTACAGGTACTTAATCAGACTGGAACACCTGCTCCTCTCAATCTCCTACCACCCATGTAAACCTGTATGGATTCACACAGGTGATATCCACCTCCACCAGGATAGGTAAACTTAACCAAAAAGATAGTATGTATACATCGTGGACCATCGCTGATGACCTCAGTGATCACTTTCTCACCTTTATCTGTAAGCACAAATCTTATAACTCCCATCAGCCCATGTATAGAACAGTAAGAAATAGTAAAAGCTTCAATCCTAGTAAGTTTCAGGATGAACTTAAGACATGCAACTGGTCTGCCCTAAAACACTTGCCCCCTAGATGAAGCTGTTGCCTACTTTAACAATAAATTCCTTACCATCCTCAATTCTCATGCTCCTGCATGCTCCACTAGGGTAAAAACAGACATTGCCCCGTGGCTCTCTAAAGAAACCAAATCAAAAATCATTTATTTATTAATTATTTATTTATTTATTTAACATTTGTTGACCGGGTTGGTCCATGGGTCTACCTGATAACACCGACATGCCAAAACACTGACAATGAAATAACCGACATGACAAAACTGAAAAAAAAAGAAAGTTCAAAAACATGAAACTTCACATGCCGGACAAATCACAATCCTGACAATCAACAAAACAAATATCTTTCCCAAAAAACACACACACAACACAAGCACACCAAAAACATTACAAACTACACTAAATCTTACATACACAACTATTGATGCACTAACCTTAACCCAAACCCTAACCCTAAGGTCCATCACTATTGCACACTTACCTTATCCGCACCCTAGCCCTAACCCTTAACTGTCACTATCGCACACTTACCTGACCCACACCCTACCCTAACATCCGTCACTATCACACACTTACTTTACCCACACCCTGACCCTAACGTCCATCCCTATTGCACACTTACCTTTACATGTCGGTGTTCTCAGTATCGGGATTCACAACTGTCGGTCTTCTCCATTGTCGATCTTCCGGTGTTGGTGTTCTCATCGGTGGCATTTTGAGATTTCGGCATTTTCAGGTAGACCCTGGTCCATCTAGGCTAAGGCCCTCTTTCAGTGGAGACCCAGGGAGAAAAGCTCCATAGTTACAAAAATATATACAGTTTACAAGAAAAAAAAAACATTTGCTGGTACATGAAGAAGAGTATATAAAAATGCACAGCAAGCATACAATAACAATACAGATAATTGATAACATCCACTGGAGAATGGACAGTGAGTATGCAATAACAATACAGATTACAGATAACATACACCGATGGCTAATTATGTAATCATAATCATATGTATCATAGTCAGAAATAAGGCATGGGCAACATGGCGTGCTACAAAAGCCCCTCTAGGTCAAACCAAATTTCGGCAACTAAGAAATGAGACAAAACGATCCATTTTTTTAGATAAAAAAAACTACTACTTCCATCTCCAGCAAGGAAACCAAAATAGCCTTCAGAAAATTCTGGGCAGGGATAAATAAATTACTACACCCAGGTCAAACCACCACTCCACCTCCCTCAGTCTCTACTGATAAACTACCAGAGGATATTGCTAACACCTGTAATAGTTTCTTTACTGAAACTATCCAAGACCTAGATAGCCAATTACCCCTGAACTCCTCTAACATACAGGATACCATTCCCAGTACTCAGCCCTCCTTTAGCTTCCAACCAGTCTCTACATCTTTCATTCACTCACTACTCAAAAAATTAAAACCTACTACCCTAGCTGCTAACTTTCTCCCCACTGAATATTTGCAAAATGCTGCAGATACTATAACGTACCCCATTTCCATTCTAATTAATCAGTCCATATCAGAAGCTTCAGTCCCCTCTATCTGGAAAATATCTCGTGTCATATCCCTCCATAAAGGTGGTAGCTCTACTGAATTATCTAATTATAGACCCATAGCCATCTTGTCACTTCTGGCAAAAATTATGGAAAAGTACGTTCATAAACAACTTCTGTACTTTCTAACCCAAAACAACCTACTGGCTAATTCTCAGCATGCCTTCAGACCACATCATAGTACTACCACAGCCCTCCTCACCTTCTCTAATGCTATAAACTATAATAGGAACAACAACAAGTTATCCTCAGCCCTTTTTTGGATCTGTCTAAGGCTTTTGATATGGTTAACGACCATCTACTCATCCACACCCTGGCAACTTGATCTGCACTGGGACCTCACAAACAGAGCTGCTAACAATAAGCTCCTACTTTTCTCCCCCACCCAAAGATCCCCGGCGTTATCTCTCTCCATTAAGTCTAATAATGGTATCATAATCTCCCCAGATGCCCATACAAAACTCCTAGGAGTTATTGTAGATAATCTTAAATTTAATGTGCACATCAACAAAACTATCAAAACCATTAATAAAAATCTGGGCTCACTATATAGGATAAAGCCATTCCTAACCCCACCTGCTAGGACTGCCATTGCCCACTCCCATCTACTCTCTACCCTCTTCTATGCTTCCCCTTTACTTGCCAACATAAATAAAACTGAACTTAACAAACTTTCAAGCTGCTATAATAACTAGCTAGATTTGCCACTAGTCTGCTCTACAGAATGCATCACTGTATAAACCTAAATAATCTCAGATGGCTAGAGCTACCCAAGCAGATTTAGTTTGTGGCTCACAAAGCACTTAACCAACCAGAAAATGCACCTGCACTGAAAAACATCATCTATCCCCACCCCAACCCCAGATCACTTCGCTCATCTAATAGACTGGTAGTGCAAATCATCAAATCCAACAACTCAGCCGGAGACTCCCTGTTCCCAACTCTGTTGGGAAAACTTGGAACTCACTACCTGCTAACTGTACCCTAGATACCACCCTGTCTCAATTCAAGAAAGCTCTCAAGCAGTATTTCAAGTCTCAATGGTTATGTCCCTGCTCCAAGCCTGACTAAATTATTAGTCTTACTATTGTACCAATACTATTTTTGTAAATGGAACTCAACTGTGTTTTTAATTGTTAAGTCAGATTAGACGTTTGTGAGATTGTATAAATTTAACTGAGTCTGTAAAGTGTGCTTTATTTGTACTATGTTATTATGACTCTTGTTTTATCTGTACTTTGTGAAGATTGCTTATGTGACCACCTTTGGAGCTTTTCTCCCCAGGCCTCCGCTGAAAATGGATATGTATCCAGTCGGACTATCCCAGTCAACAAATGTAAAATAAAAATAAATCAATAAAATTGCTTTCACACCCTTTGCAAATCCACATGGAGACTGAAACTCTATAAGACATGC
Organism: Protopterus annectens; assembly: GCF_019279795.1. NCBI lineage: Eukaryota > Metazoa > Chordata > Ceratodontiformes > Protopteridae > Protopterus > Protopterus annectens. Next base: position 228,184,264 of record NC_056740.1, read on the forward strand.
CTGTAATATATCTGAGAAATGTCACCTTCTCATTCTAAATATTATTTTCAGAGTCCCTCTTCATTACCCTTTTACAGTCATCCCGACAGTGATTAATTGATTGACGCATACAATATCCAGTATTACAGTTATTCCTATTAGGTAAATGTTCTGTTTTCTCAATTGTAATACTAAAGTCTACAAGCAAATTTTTTCCTCCAGTCCATATTCCCACTGAACTTTTAATCTTTTTTGTATCAGTAATGTCTGCACATAACTCTTAAATTTTTGATCTTACGTCAGTCAGCCTTGTTCAGAGTGTTAGTTTGAACTCAATAAATTCAATTAGAGCTCTGCATTACTTTTGAAAGTTAAATACAGTTCTGCACATCAGTAATGTTCTCAGATGTGACCTTAATATTACTGTCAATACTTATGTAAAGCTAAGCTCATGGTTACTGTGGACACCTCTCAACTGTCCAGATTTTCTCAGAATGTCCACTTTATTCTTTATCATTTTCCTCTGTTCCTCATAAAATTTCTGGTTTTCTGGCAAATGTTATGATGATTCCAGTCACTAGGTAAAAACATACATTTGAGTATTATACTTTATATCCTTCAGAAAATGTATGCTGACAGAAATATTTTTATTCTTGTAACTTTCTAAGTTTACAAGAACAATAATTAAATTCTGTCCCCTATTTTCTAGGACTTTGTTACCACGTAATTTTAGGTTTTGCCCAGATTTCTTTTTCTAAGAGGTTAAGAGGTATGATACTGTGTCCTAATGCCCAGGACAATGGCATCCATTTTAAAACTCATTCTGTATGGAAGGCCTGTTGTCTTTGATTCTGAAGAGCAAAAGGTTTTTCCTAGTTAATCACAGACGCTTAAAGATTTCTGCATCAGTCACTTCCACTAGTTATGTAGTCCTTGTGTTTGTATCACTTCCTCTCACATCTGTGTCACAACTTGCTGCATTTCTTTCTTTAGTCAGTACCTCAGCAGAATGTCATAACCCATCCAGTAGCTTATCAGAAACATCTATACAGTCATATATAAACATCTATACATTCATTCTTTAGTGGAATATTTATTTCAGAAACAGCAGGCAATTTCCTTTTTGAGAACAGCTGCCCAAGAGGCTTGTCTGTTGTAGAAGGCTGCTTCAAGTCCAGTCATTATAATGCACAGTACATTAGCGGGGAGTTCCAGGCCTTCCAGTTTAGTACCATTATGGTTTCAATCAACACCCACTCTACTCTTTGGTTCTCTTCTTTCTTGTTGTGAAATGACTGTTTTCCAGGCTGTCTGTTGTCTCATAATAATCAATATGAATACCATCTTGGGTCTCTCCTGACAACTGGCCATGCCCAGTGGGCTAACCTAGTAAAAAAATCAATAAATAAACAAAAGCTTGCAGTTTTTAACTGTGGCATGCTTTCCATCTGCCACCAATAACAATCCCAGACCTCACCCATGCCCAAAATGAACTTTTTTCTCTATTTCTTTTCAATATAATTTGCATTATCATGGCCAGTAATATTTAAACACTCAGTAAGAATGGTTGTATACTTCGTAACCACTATCAGAATGGATGGGTTGTCAGATCAATCTATATTTTATATTAATATTGTGTTTTCATGAGCAGCAGTGGGATACAGAGGTTGATGCAAGATGAACAGTGGTATGCATTTATGTGCAACACTGTTGGTGTTTGTGTTACTTTCATTTATGTGCAACACTGTTGGTGTCTGTGTTACTTTCATGTTTAAGAAGCTTGCTCTTTCCTTTGGTTATGATGCCACATAGTTTAGGTAAGGGGTTGCAAGGGGCAAGATACACAGGTGGGGTCTATCAGGGTATTGCTCCCTTGAAACAGCTATAACCTAGGTACTCAGCTTGTACACCTACAGTATTCCTAATTGTAAATCTCAAGCAGGTGATTTATGACCTCATTTCATCCAAATAATGTATATGATTTCTATAACTGTACAACATCATATCTCTGTTCAAATGAGAGCATCAAAGCCATCATGGTCAATACAAAGAAATCCAATGCATAATATAGCAATGACATACACTACTATACTCCATATTCACCCCTGTATGGACATGTTTTTTTCCTTGCAAGTAATGTGTACTTTGTCACTATCCTGCTTGTAAAGCATATTTGAGCCTGTCAGTATGCATTTACTGGAAATGTGTAAATATAGCACAGTTCAACTATTTGTGCAATGCTTTGTATGTTTTAACTCTTTGCCTATGTAAATAATTTCTTTCCTGAGCCATAGCTGAAACAGTTTCATTTAGGGGCAGTCTGCCACCCTGATTAATGACGGTAATAAATAAATACATACATACATAAACAGAAATATTATTTTATGGAGGGGGGTTGTTGGGGCTGGTCTCTGTATTAAACAAGTTGGGGCTCTTCTTGGTTACAGTGGATGCAGGATTTTGGTTCTACAAGCTTTTTAGATTTCATAATTCTTGCTTCATTAACTGCAGTTTCCATTTTTAGTGGATTAACTGTTCTGACATGAAGCCATCAGGTTGTATTTCAGTTCAAGAAAGTGCCAACACCTGAACAAGAATTCACATTAGCAGATTAACACAAACGTCTTGGAAAACTTTGGCATAAATCTTGAACATTTACAATTCTTGTCAAGTATTACAAAAAATCCACAAGAAAGAGAACTGGCTTTGGAAATATTTACATGAAGTCAGAGACATATGCTTTACTTTGCATGGTTTTGAGTTCCAGGGTATACTGATTTACAGGGATGTCTCAGATGTTTTATTTATTTATTTTGTGAGGAGGGTACACACTGTCTCCTCACCCTGTGGAGGTTACTACTTTGCCCTGGTAATGAATCACAGACTGTGGGTGACCAGTAGCTAGACATCAGACATAATTAAAATAAGACTGGCACTTGCAATTTGTAACACTTGTACCATGCCATAATTCTTTCAGAAGTAATACTGCCAGAGGCTAAAGTGACAAATCTGGTGGTCCTGTGTATTCTTGTCAGGTCATCTGTTTTCTCAAGGCTTATCACATCAGCTAAACGCCAGATGGTGCCCAGGCAAGCTGAATATTCAAACAGTTTATGAAAAAGCTTACCAGAGAACTGATGTGTAAAATACTTGTGTTTTTCTTCTTTTTATGTTGCATACTTTACCTATTTGAAAAGCAGAATGCCAGTTTATAATCTAGATAATTAGTAATACCTTTGATGTTAACATGGATTTACAGGCTGAACATTTAAACTGAGTTCAAGTGAGAGGTTAGACGTTTGCACTATACTAGTTACTCCCTTAAATGGATTCAGCTCATTCTAGCATCTGGACATTTTTATGTTTGTCTTCTTTTGTTTTACTTCCAGTAAAATATTTTGCCATTCCTGTTTATGTTTTGAACATATCAAAATACAGGTATAATATTGTAAGTTGTATTTGTTCTTTTATTAAATAAAAACAAACTCATTCAGATGTGGATAGGGAATGTGTCCTTTAAAATTTAAGGATGGATAGCTATTATAAGGTTTATTTAATATGGCTGCAGTACCCAAATGTAAAAATGATTTGAATGAGCTCCTTATAGGAATGACAAACCTCTACCTACATCCCAGTACAAAAATTATTGCAAATTGAACATACATGAATGTATGCATACATATTAAACAGCTAGAGAAAACTCTACATAAAATGTAGACTGTGTGTGTGTGTGTGTGTGTGTGTGTGTGTGTGTGTGTGTGTGTGTGTGTGTGTGTGTGTGTGTGTGTGTGTGTGTGTGTGTGTGTGTATGTGTGTGTGTGTGTGTGTCTGTGTGTGTGTGTGCACGTACACGTATGTGCCAGAGACTGCATGCTCTTTTGTTGTCCTTCAAACTTATTTTGTGGTAAAATGCTGTGTGGTGCATTTGGGTGGGAAGCACTGGAAAACAAAAGATGAAATTGTGGTCACTTTATAGATGGGCCTGTAATTAAAAAGTTGCATCAGCAAAAGTCAGCTTGTGCATGATTTCCATAAAATTTGCAACTGACAATGTAAAAGCAATATATATACATGTTTTTATTGCATTTATTTGTTAACTTTGTATGCATACCAGTTAGAAGTATTTCTTTTCAAGTGTAACCTGGGACCACTATCTGGTTAAGGGACCTGACTAGAGTCCTACTGAAGGTAAAAAAGGACATGAAATTGAATCCAACACAGCTACAGTTGGTAGCAGCTACTTAAAGATTAAAAAAGCTATAGCAAAATAATGCATCTGTGTGCTGCATTTGTGAAGAAATCACATTATCATCTTCAAATTCAGCAGTGCGTGCAGATTAAGCATTTCTTTTTTTAAACAGAACTTGTTTTCTTTACATGCAAACTTTAAACGTTTTGAAACTTTAATAGCAATTATCAAGGTATAAGACAGTTTTACTGTTCAGAAAGTGCTGAAGTATGCATGAAACTGACAAACACCTGCATGCCAATTAAATGAAGAAAATTGGCATATGTACCCCTAGTTTAGAGTCAACCCATGTAGCAGAAAGTTGTCTCTATGCCAATCCACTTAATTATAGTAAGGGATTTGCAACAACTCATCACTTAAATTATCATTGAGTTTGCTTTTCCACAGTGCATACAAATGTAAATAGATAACATCTGTTGTCAGTTAAGCAGAACTCTACAGCAGTAGTGTGTTACAGAGTGGTAGTGGCCACTGGCAACTAATTTTAATGCATCCAAGAGTGTTTATTTCTTTTATGGCAATTAAATTGGTGGTACCTTGTCTTCTGCTGTTTCTGGCTATTTATAAGTCAAAAAACATTAAAAGAAAACAAACTCATAAATGTGATGAAAATAAAAAAAAAGTTCCCTGTGTGATGGGTTGAGTAAATGTGTTAAATAGACCAATGTAAAATTAGGGGATTAAACTGATAATCAGAATATTTGTCTACAGTTGTTTTACTTCAAATAAAGTATTTTGCCAGTCCTGTTTATGTTGTAAACATATGAAAATATAGGTAAAGTATTGCAAGTTGTCTTTGGATTTTGTGGGTTGCAAGGAGAGTTGGATCATAACAAAATGGGACCATAGGTAGCTGAATGGACCAGCACCCCTGCCCCAGCCATTGCAGTGTTCTACTACTTAGCTGCCTCTTCCCAGTTATCATAAGCAAAGTTCACACCCCAGCACTGATGACCATTTGCTAAGCAAAACAAAACATTCTCACACTGAAAAAAAGACTTTGCATGAACAACATTAAACTTCTCTTCCTTTGAAACTTACATTAATTGAAAATGCACTGACACTCACATTGGATAAATAGTAGACAAGTAATCTAAGGGCTATTGCAAGCCTAGCCCAGTAGCATGGAGCTAGAATCAAACCCTGTGCATTCTGTTTATGAGTTGAAGACCTTTACCATTATAATAGATCCCCCCAAGTGAAAGTGTATTGAAACTCACATTTATACATTCATTATGGGTGGTGCAGTGGTGCAGCAATTAATGTTGTTACCTCACAGCAAGAAGTCTGCTGGTTTAATTCTCAGCTGGAATGCCTTCTCTGTGGAGTCTGCATGTTCTCCCTGTGTTCATGTGGGTTTCCTCCAGGCACTGCAGTTTCCTCCCACATTCCAAAAGACGTGTCTGGAGTGTTTCTCCCTGGGCCTCTGCTGAAAATAGGCTCTGTCCTAGTCGAATTTTCCCAGTCAACAAATGTTAAATAAATAAATTGAAAATGTATCTGGCCAATGCTGGGTTAAGCATACTTTGGGCCTGGGGCTGTTTTCAAATATGGGCCTCCGGCACACAATTTTTGAGACCAGGAATAAATGTATGTGGTCTTTCATTCAGTGTCCTGATTGTTTTAAATTACATTTTGTTTATTAATACAGTAACATTTGTTAGTGTGCATTTTAAATTTGTAGTTTTGAACATTTTTCCAGTAAGAAGTGAAACAAAATGTATCAATCAATAATGACAAAGTACCCATATCAGAACATTTCAAACATAAGAGGGCACTCAAACTGCTGTCATTATAATCAACCAACATGCATACTCAACAATTGCAACCTCTTTATTGACTGTGCAAACAATATGTCTGATTGTGATAAAAATGGCCATAGCAAAGTATTTATACAAATGTGCACTATGTCCTGCAAAGACAGACTTATAACCTTTTAACCTTTTCATTCAGCAGGGTCAGTCATTTTTATCCACAGACATCCACCAATCCAGCAATAGTTACATTGTTGAATACATCTTTCTCAGATGTGTGTCAAAGAAGTAACAGTAACAATAATGGCCAAAGTCACATTTCAAATTTATTTCACATAAGCACACAGTAATCAAAGTATTGCAACTTAACTGGCACACACACACACACACACACACACACACACACACACACACACACACACACACACACACACACACACACACACACACACACACACACACACTAATCCTGCAAAGCCTGATTAAAACTGTTTAAAATGACCAGATGAAATGAGCAGAAAGCACTTTCATCCACAAAGTGCCCCTTACCCCCATCAGCAGTTACAGCCACTTTGATGACTGTGTACACTCCTTATTGTTGTGAAGAAAGAAATTATATATATACTTTTCTAGCATCATACCATAAGATCCAGCCATGTGTAGCACAGTCTGGGTATTTATGAGAGCATAAGGAATACTAACCACCTGATAGCATATGCAAAGTCAATATGCATAATCTCTGCAGCAGAAAAAAAAGGTGTCTGAATAATTCCACATTAAAGAAAACAATTACTAATGCAGAGACTGCTACTTATGGACAGCTCTACATTTCAGAGCTTCCTCTACAAATGCAGTACCTGTTGCCCTTGAAGAATAAAATGCCTATGTTGCATTAAAAAATGGTGGTCTGATGATATTGCCATAATATTTCCTAAACTAGACCAGCTATAAAGTAAGGAATGGCTGGCAAACAACAACAACCAGTTCAAAGAGTTCAAAGTTACTGGTGACCATTAAGGAACCTAGTCTAAATTCCCAATTGCTCCAGAACACTCTCTGGTTAAGTGACCTGCTTAATGTCACACAATAGGTAAATAAAGGTGGAAAGTTCAAACTCTGTAACCTTTTCCACAGGAAGCAGCTCATTGACAATTCAGAACTTTAGTCCTCTGCCTTAACTGCCAGAGTAACAGTTTTTAACTAAATGTAGACATCCTTAATAATATAGTTTTGTAAAAAAGATTGTAACATACTAATATGCAACAATGGCTATGTAATGGATGCTGAAGATCAAATGGTTGTGATCATCATTCCAAATAATAATTCAGACTACTGTATATGACCTGACAAATGTCAACACCTTTGAGATTGCTGGAGGCTGTAAACAAGATATTGCAAAGATATATCACTAAAATGCAACATGTATACACTACTAAGATAAAACATGATATAGTATATTACACAGTCCAGGCCTATTGGTGAATTAATTCTTTCTTTGGTGTAATTAGTAAAACACAACAATTAGACAATATAAATGCTACAACAGCTTTTGTTCATCAAACCTCAAGTCACTCAGAAAAAAAGAAATATTATCGCATATTGCAAATTTTTTGGCGACGGCAGGGTCTTATATCTCATTTTTTGCTTCCATGACTCTTCTCTTTCTTCAAGAATAGCTGTCCCCTCTGACATCACTCAGTACATGTCTGACCTACTTGAATGCCTAATAATGTTGTATTGTTGCAGCATACACCTCTAAAGTCAACAGATCCAGATTATAGACAAATGGGGACTTATGTAGGATAATGAATCAGGTCCCTGTCATCCATACTAATATTTGTTTACTTGGCTGTCTTTCCCTCAGTTACAAATAAACACAGTTCAAACCTGTCCGTATACATACTATTTTACCAAAAAGACAGGATAAAGAAAAGCAAACCATCTCAAGTAAAACTTGCACCAAATAACCCTTAGGCCCTGACTCCAGAAAAGAAGTCTATACCACAAAACAAATGAGCATCAGTTAAACTATATACAAATAAAAATATAAGTAAAAAATATAAATACAATATATTCTAAAACCTTTCAATATACATTCTTGTTTTTATTTACAAAAGAAGCATTGCTTGTAAAGCTTTAGTTAAGTCCTATATGCAGATAAAATCTAAGAGAAGCACACTACAATTTGTTGGCTCTCAGTTTTAAAACAGGAATTAAAGAAACATGATCATTAATACTCGAAGGGTAAATGGCATCCAAGTTTAATTGCCAGTAAAGTTCCCTAAGCTGAAATTTGTCATGCCAGCTCCTCCTCTAATATCAGGGCTAGTTTTTTTTTTCCAAAATAGTAAATGAAAACTGATGAAAATTAGTACAAACTAAAAAGTGTATATAGAATGTGTTGTTGTCATTATGCGTTGTGATATAATGATATATACATTTTTACTTGTATATTTGTTTTAGTTGTATATTAGTTTACCTTGAATTTCTGTTGGTGTATCTTTAAACATTTATATTGTAGCTATTGTGTTTAAAAGTGCTGTTCAACTGAATACTAAAGTGAATAAATCCTGTGGTTTTAACTGATTCTCATTTGTTTTGTAGTATAGACTTCCTTTCTGGAGTTGGGGCCTAAGGATCCTTTCGGTAGAGTGTGAGTTTTTCTTGAGATACATACAATTTTCTTTACTTTTACAATTATCACAGAGATTTGGATTTCTTTTAAAACTTTTATTTTAGATTTTACAGAATAAAAACACTGACAGCCATTTTCAAAACAAAATCACTCTCACATTGAAAACAGGCTTAGCATGAGAAACAGTGAATCTCTCTTTCCTTAAAATGATGCATCTGACAACTCATTGATGTACTGGGATTCACACTCGAACCATATATAGTGAAGCGCTAATCAGTTTGCTTATAAAGGGTGCATTAATTTAAAATACATGTGTAAAGCATTTGCTAACAGCCTGCCACAGCACACTGGACACAAGCATCCTTTTTCAGGAGCAGCCCAGGAGTACTGTCTGGTGAAGTAACTTGGCAGAGTCACATAGAAGACAAATGAAGACTGAGGGGAATCAAGCCATGTCCTACAGGATGCATCTCTAACAGCTCATAGCTCATATATTAGAAAAAAAAGTACATTTCACAACTGTCTGCCTGCAAAAAAAAAAGCTAAGTAAAAAATTTATTAATAGTTAAAATTTTAACATTAAGCTCACTTATTCATGGCTAATTAATAAACCCACAGATACACATAGTATTTCCAGATGCAGCTCTCTGCACATACACCAAATGTTTGAACCTGCGGTTCCTCTCATACTAAGCAGGATTACTATCACAGCAATATATCATCAGTAGGGTAAAACTAACCTGTCTCACAACAGTCTAATCCCAGCTCATGTTTCCTATTAGTGGGTGAACAATCCAACGCTTGGTGAATTCTGCTTCACAATGATAGGAACAGCCAACACTGAAGGATCAAAAAGTGAAGTCGCTATGAATGCTTGGCCACCACAAGCCAGTTATCACTGTGGTCATTTTTCTTACACCTCCTGCTTAAAACCCAAAAAGCCAGAAGGATTGTGAGGCCCCGCTTTCATGGTCTGTATTCATACTGAAAATTAAGATCAAGTGAGCTTTTGCCCTTCTGCTCCACGGGAAGTTTCTGTCCTCCCTGAGCTCGCCTTAGGACACCTGCTTTACTCTTTGACAGGTGTTCCACCCCAGTCAAACTCCTCATCTGACACTGTCCCCTGAGTGGGTCATGCCCAGACTCTCAGAGCCAGAAGTGAGAGCCCCGGTGGGGCTCACCCCCCCGCCTCATTGGGTATGCGAAAAAATAACGATAAGAGTAATGGTATTTCACTGGCAGCTGAGGCTTCCCATTTATTCTACACCTTGCATGTCCCTTCACAGTGCCAGACTAAAGTCAAGCTCAACCGAGTCTTCTTTCCTCATTGATTCTGCCAAGCCCATTCCCTTAAGAGCACACAGGGAACACACTGAGTTCAGTGTCTGGGTTTCCCTCTCAGTCTCTCTCCAGACCCCCATTAAGACTCCCCACTGACACAACTATAAAGTTGAGTCCTCAGCCAAGTGTCCAGGCCAAGTCCTCCACCACCCTCTGACACATACACTCTTTGAGATTTGATTTATACACACACACACACACACACACACACACACACACACACACACACACACACACACACACACACACACACACACACACACACTTGGGAAAGGCTGGCACAGTTTTACTAGCTATTCTCCTCTGCCCAGACTATAAGGTAGATACTGCCATAAGACACTCCAAAGCCAGCTACTCGAAGTCTTTTACAAGGGAACCCAATTATACTGAGTAAAATTAATACTAATACAAATGGTAGAGTTTGACCAATGCAGTAAGGCCTTCAGGAGTGGCCACAGTATCACCAAATAAATATAAGTACTCTCAAAGGTTAAAATATTCTCTAAAATACCAGCCACAATGAAAAGTTTAATTATATTTAATAATAAATAATAAAAGAAAATGAAAATGCTAAATAACTATTTACAATAAACACCGAAATTTCAATCACAGGAAATATTAAAATATCATATATGAATAGATTCACACAGCTACAGAAAAACAGCACTTAACTAATCTCACTATATTTTCCTGACTGATCTAATGAATTACTATTCCCCTGGTTACATACTAAGGCAAGGCAAGATGGAGTGGGTGAATGATCCTTCTATGTCAGGTTTCCAAAACAGACTGGGCTGAGACTTCTGTCTCATCTAGTATTAAAACATAATTTCAGTGCTGGATTACAAAATGACATCACATACATCTGGTCATCTGACATCTGGTTCCCATACTACCCACCCTTAATAGGAACTGTACCACAATCTCGCACATATGTGTCACCATGCACAGACATAGAGCTTTGCAAAGATGAGTTTTAACATCTGGAAGCCATAAAACCATTTCAACACTTCCACCCTTCCAGGTTAGCAGTTAGTTCCCTGCTAAGGACAATACAGCAGGAATTCTAGTCCTTGCTTTCACAGACACTTTGTCTCTGGCTGCAATCAGAACTGTAAGATACAATCTTTATAGCATAAACCAGGTAATTCAATTTCAAACTATTTCTCAAAGTTAACTGGACTGAGATTAACCTCTTCTCTTCCAGCATCCTCTGTTACAATATATTAACTCATTCAGTCCAGAGGCTGTCCGCTTACTTCCACCAAAGGAACAATAGTGCAGCCTGAGCTTATTTTCAGATAATCCATTTATAATACCATACAGAAAAGAAATGTTCATAACTCTTTAACCATAAGAGCTAGACTAAAAATGAAAATGCAAAAGTTGTTCAGCAGACACTGACCTTTCCAACAGTGTAAATGTGATAGTGTGTCTCTAAGTCATTAATAAATATTTGTCAAGGAATGCTGATATTATTCATATTTTTTACCTTTTTGGTAAAACAAATAGCAATATATTGGTGAATGTGCCACATAGACCCATATAAATTGTAATTAAGCTGTCTGTATGAATGCCAGCTTTAAAATGATACCTTAGCCATTACTGTGTGATGCTCCTTTACTGAGATATTCACAGAAATATGATTAATATTATATTTCTCATAATTGATAATTAAACAAAACATAATATCTCATCACCTGTAACAGACAGAGACTACATATCAGCAAATAAGTTGTATGGTGCAATGTCAGCTTCAAAATGATGCATCATGCGTGTCATCACATGATATGACAAATGTATAATTTGCATAATCCCACAAGACTAAACAAACTGTGATATCTGTACATGTGTACTGCATACAGACACAGTTCTTTTACCATGTTGTAAGCAGTAATACTGTCTTCATAATGAGGTATTACTTAGCACATTGACATGCTCCCTAACAAAATTATTTACCAAAATATGAAAAAAATCATAATTTTCATAACCTAAGTCCTAAACAGACTGTGATATCTGTACATGTCTGCAGCATACAGAGACAGGTCTTTTCCTTATTATAAGGACTAATACTGTCTTCAAAATGAGGTATTACTTAGCACACTGACATGCTACCTAGCAAAGTTATTTACCAAAATATGAAAAAAATCATAATTTCCATAACCTAAGCCCTAAACAAACTGTGATATCTGTACATCTGTACAGCACACTGACACAGTTCTTTTACCATTTACCAGGTCATTAATGCCCTCTCAAAGGCAAAAAATACAGCCTGCATGGGACCTGACAAAATCCCTGGCTGTGCCCTATATGAACTCAGGCAAGAACTCTCAGCTCCACTAGGCACCCTATTCAACCAAAGCCTGTGCACCAGCTTTGTCCCAACAGAATGGAGGTCAGCCAATGTTATCCGTCGACACAAAGGTGGAGCATCCACCAACCCAGGCAATTATAGTCTCAGCCTAACTAACCTGATATGCAAGTCCATGGAACGCATTATCATGGACCTTATAAACAAGGACATTGGCAACTCTTGATCCCGCACAATTTGATCTTGTTAAAGGGAGATCATGCCTGTTAAATGTAGTTGCCTTCTTTGAAACAGTCAACAAAGCCATGTATGAGGGGAATACAGTGCACACCTATTACCTTGACCTAGCCAAAGCCTTCAACACTATTCCCCACTCGGGCATAATAGATAAACTCTCCCAGCTAGGCATCAACCTGTATGTTACCAGATGGGTAGCTAAATGGTTCACTGATAGAACCCACTTCGTCAAAATAGGGGAAGTCACCTCTACTAGTAGACCCATAACAAGTGGCATACCCCAAGGATTGGTTTTGGGGCCTCGACTGTTTGGGATATACTTTTTGGAAGTGCAAGCCAAAACCAGTGTTCCGTGGCTGACCAAGTTTGTAGATGACTGCAAGCTGGGCACTGTCATAAATTCCCCTAGTGATGTGAACATCCTCCAAGAGGGTCTTACCCAAACTAATGACCGGTGCCAGAATTATGGCCTCAAAATGAATGACAAGAAATGCATCATTATCTCCTTTGGGGAAAATAGCATCCCCACTAATTATCACATTAATAACAATGTACTAAGCATGCAGTCATTAGGGACTTGGGCATCCAGGTTGATAGCAACCTGACCACCATGTTGTCTCCATTGTATGGAAGGCTTTCTACACGGCCCATCTCATAAGTAAGGGTATTTCACCCAGGAACAATGAGGTCGTAACATCCCTGTACTTCTCCCTTATCAGACCCATTATTGAGTACAATATCCCCTTTGTCATGTAACTTGCCAAGCACATGCAGCAGTTGGAGAGACCACAGAGGTTCCTGATCAGGAAAATCCAGGGTCTCAAACACCTATCCTATACAGATAGGCTAAAAGCCCTGTCCCTCTACTCAGTCTCATACAGACTGCTCAGAGGTGACCTGTGTCTGGCATACAAGGCCATCTCAGACTTAGCCTTGATGAAGTTGTTGCATATCCGTAAGTCAAACTCCATTCATGCAACTCACATGCAAGGCCTCAACCTCACCTGTGACATTAATAGAACTTGTTGGTGGGATAGATTTGTGTCCCATTGACTCCACCATCTGTGGAACAGACTCCCTTTCCATGACAAGCAGAGAACCTCAGTAGCCCTCTTTATGAGGAACCTGGACAGCTGGATGGGAAACAGAAAATATACCCCTGGGATCCCACCTGTGTCCTTGCTGGACAGGGAAAACAGGTGCTGCCTTTGTGGGAACATGGGTGAAATTCTTGGCTAGGTTTATAAGGACCACTAGGCCAATAGCCTGTTACCATCCTATGAACCTATAAACCACATTGTAAGGACTGATACTGTCTTCAAAATGAGGTATTACTTAGCACAATGACATGCTCCCTAGCAAAGTCGTTTACCAAAATATGAAAAAAAATCATAATTTCCATAACCAAAGTCCTAAACAAACTGTGATATCTGTACATCTATACAGCATACAGACACAGTTCTTTTACATGTTGTAAGTAGTAATACTGTCTTCAAATGAGGTATTACTTAGCATGATGACATGTTCTCTAGCAAAGTTACAACTACAATTCTTTTACTGTATTCTAAGTAGTGAAAAAGTTTTCACTCCCTCCTTAGCCTCAACAAGCAAATTAGATTAGATCACTAGTGAAAACCTCCAAAGCCAATTATGAATTGAAACTAGCCTCCGAAACAAAGGCTAACTACAGTTTTTCATTTACGTCAGAAACTTCCATAGCAAAGCCCAGGTTTGTTCCGAATTAGTTCTTAATGGTGCCACTTACACTGATCCTGTTGACTTAGCCAACCTGCTAGCAGATAAATTCAGTGCAAACATCACCCCCATGTCCCCCCTAAAGGTGCGTTCAGCATCCCTGATACTTGCCCTGCACCTCACATCTCCATAGATCAAGTGTTAAAGGCCCTAATGGAAGGCAAAGAACACAGCTGCCATGGGACCTGATAGTATCCCAGGCTGTATTCTGCAATATCTCCATCAAGAACTAGCCTCACCATTGAGCACCCTATTCAACCATACCCTAAGTACAGGCTTTATTCCAGTATAGTAGAGAACTGCCATTGCCATCCCTTTGCACAAAGGTGGTGCCACTACTGACCCTAGTAAGTATTGCCCCATTAGCTTGACAAGTCTGATCTGCAAGGTCATGGAGCTTATTATTATGGACTTCATAAACAAGGACTTAGGCAATCTCCAAGCACTTCACCCCACCCAGTTTGGATTTGTCAAGGGCAGATCTTTCCTGTTGAATGTGGTTGAATTTTTTGAGACTGTCACCAAGGTGCTGGATGAGGGAAGTCAGTACACACAGCTTACCTTGACTTGGCCAAAGCCTTTGACACAATCTCCCACTTGGGCATCATCAAAAAGTTAACAGAACTTGGTGTAAATCCCTATCTCATCAGGGGGGTGGCCAACTGCCTCACTGATAGGACCTGCAAGGTCAAAAGGTCAAAATAGGTCCCACTACCTCTGATAGCAGACCTGTCACTAGTGGTTTCCCTAGGGATCTGTCCTGGGACCCCTATTGTTTGGCATCTACTTCTCAGAGGTCCAGGCAAAGACAAAAGGCCTGTGGCTGATTATGTTTAAAGACGACTGTAAGTTGGGTGCTGTAACTGACTCCACAAATGATGTTAACATACTTTAAGACGGTCTCACAGCAACAAATGACTGGTGCCAAAGTCATGACCTTAAGTTAAGTGCAAATAAAATGCATTATCATACCATTTGGCAAAAACACAGCTCCTACTGATTATCACATTAGCAAAACCCCTCTAAGCAAACAACCTGTGGTGAAAGAACTGGGTACACAAGTTGACAACAATCTCACATTTGACCATCGTGTAATGGCAGTGGTCAGAAAAGCCTTTTACTTGGTTCATCTCATAAGTAAAGGGATTGCATCCAGAAAAAAGAGGTTATTACCTCTCTGTACTCCTCCCTCATTAGGCCAATAATTGAGTACAATGCCCCATTTGGTATGTACCTCTCCAAACATCTGCACCAACTGGAAAGGCCACAGAAATACCTCACAAAGAGAATCCATGGCCTCCAACACCTGTCCTATGTGGACAGGCTCAAACCACTATCACTCTACTCTGTATTGTAGTGATTGCTCAGAGGTGACCTGTGTCTCACCTACAAGGCAATCTCAGACACTGCTCTACTAGAGATGCTCCATATCCGTAAGTCTAAGTCCTCACATAGTACCCGATCGAAAAGCTTAAATCTAATATGTGACGTTAACAAAACCTGCTGGAGAGACAGGTTTGTCTCCCAGAGGCTGCCCCGTCTCTGGAATAGACTCCCCATACACGTCAAGCAAAGTACACCACTGACCCTGTTCAAGCACAACCTTGATGAGTGGAAAGGCAACCACAAATTTGTCCCAGGGGTTCTACCTGTGTAGCTCATTGACAGGGGTGACAGGTGCTGATTGTGGGTTATTTTCTGGGGATAAACTCTTGGCTAGGCTTGTAATGGCCCCAGAGCCATTAGCCTAGTAATGTCCTATGATTCTATTATCCAATGAAATGTAATAGACTTTTACTTACCATACTGGCCCTACTTGGTCATGGTTGTTTTCCATCTTTTGACACTAGGTGCATGTTGCCAGTATATCATGCATTGCTGCCATCATGCCATTCTGCAGATCAGTGAAGAACAGGTCATTGCCATCTTCATTTAGGTGAACTCTGTCATTTCTGAAAAGGTGATCATCTTCTGCAGTGATACTGTTATTGCTGATTGTTGATCAGACAACCCTGTGCATCAAGCCACCCATGAGCCCATTCTTTAATCGCCTGGCCTTGTGCACTGCCTGTTGGCTGTTTGCATGTCTCCAGTTCTGGCGAGGAATTATGTCAGACCACACAAAATGACAACGTGGCCACCACGACTGCATGTGTTCAAAAATCTCCTTGATTTGAAACCTCAGCTCTCCAAGTGGATGAGTGATGAAATTTTCCCTCCATTGTGCAAGACAAGAATGTCAGGCTCAGGGTAGATGAAACTCTTCTCTTCCAACAACTGCAGGAGTCAACCCCAATGCATACCTCTTCTTGCAATCCAGTGTACCTTCACGCTTCATGTGGGGAAGCTCAGGATGTAGTATTTGTCATTTCTAGAGGCATGGCTGGCAGCCCAGTGAACGTAGAAATGGCCACACATCCACACTCTCACTTGTTGTTCCTCTGCTCTTGAAGCCATGTCACTGTCACAAGGTAGAAGTATCTGCACAGGGAAGAAATGCTAATTCGTTACTGATGATGTTTGAGGGATTTATTGCATTACTACAACATGTATGTATATATATATATATATATATATATATATATATATATATATATATATATATATATATATATATATATATATATATATATATATATATATATATATATATATATATATATATATATATATATATATATATATATATATATATATATATATATATATATATATATATATATATATATATATATATATATATATATATATATATATATATATATATATATGTATATATATATATATATAGGTAGGTACTAGGCTATTGGCCCTAAGGCCTATATAAGCCTAGCCAAAAAGGTACCCTGGCTTTCGTCACCCAAGAAAATTATTTTCCTGTGCCCCTGTCAGCAGAGCCACAGATGTGATTCCCAGGGTGAATTTCCTATCTCCCATCCAATCATCAAGATTTTTCTTGAAGAGTGCTAATGAGGAGCTTTGTCTGATATAGATAGGTAGATTGTTCCAGTCTCTGGGACAGGAATCTATCCCTCTAGCATGTTCTGTTTATTATGGTGACAAGGTTTAGGTCCCTAGAGCGTGTAGCTCAGAGGGATTAGGATTTCTTAAGTGGAGCATGTCCAACAGCTCTGGGTTTGACATAGCTTTGTATGTTAGGCAAAGATCACCTCTGAGTAGGTGATGTGTGATGGAGCAAACCTGGAGTTTTTGAGACGGTCTGCCTAGGGCATCTGTTTGAGGCCAGTAATCCTATTTGTGAGGTATTTCTGTGGCCTTTCCAGTTGTTGTAGATGTCTTGTGAGGTACATACCAAAAGGGGGGGCTGTATTCTATAATGGGTCAAATGAGTGATGAGTAGAGGGGAGCAATGACCTCTTTTTTCCTGGATGATAAACCTTTTGTGATGAGGTGTGCCACGTAGAAGGATTTCCTGACTACTGTGGCAATGTGATTATCAAAGGAGAGACTAATGTCCACCTGTGTCCTAAGGTCTCTTATCACACTTTCAGTGTTAAGTAGACTACCAGCTATGTGATAGTTCATGTGTACAGAGGTTTACCAAAAGGGATGACAATGCACTTTTTGGCACTGAGCTTGAGGCCATGGCTTTGACACCAGGCATCTGTCTCAGTGAGCCCCTTTTGTAGGATGTCCACATCATTAGGAGTTTTGATTATTGCTCCTAGTTTGCAGTCATCTGCAAACTTTATTAGCCAAAGACCTTCTGTGTTAGCCTATACTTCAGAGAAGTAGATACCAAACAGGAGAGGACCCAGGACTGGACACTGTGGTACACCACTTGTCACTGGTTTGAAGTCGAATTTGGAGTCTGTTATTTTACCAGTGTGGGTTCTATCAGTGAGCCAGTTGGCAACCCATCTTGTGACATAGGGATTTATACCTGGTTTAGTGAGTTTATCTATAATTCCAGAATGAGGGATGGTGTCAAAAGTCTTGGCAAGATCTAGATAGGCTGTGTGAACCACCTTACCCTCATCTACAGCTTTGGTGACAACTTCAAAGAAGTCTATGAGGTTTAGGAGACATGATCTGCATTTGCAAACCTGAACTGTGTGGGGTCCAGAGTTTGGAGATTACTAATGTCATTGTTTATAAGTTCCATGATAATACGTTCTATAGCCTTACAGACCAGGCTCGTCAGGTTAATGGGGTGGTAGTTCCCGGGGTCTGTGGTGGCTCCCCCTTTGTGGAGTGGGATAACTGTTGCTGTGTGCCATTCAGTGGGCACAAAGCCTGAGGTAAGGCTATGATTGAACATGGTACTTAGGTGGGGTGCCAGTTTGCTCTGTAGTTCATGTAGAATGCAGCCTGGGATGTTGTCAGGTCCCATGGATGCTGTGTTCTTGGATTTGGAGAGTGTGGTTTTTACCTGTACAGCCGTGATTACAGGAACTTTGCATTCTTCCGGTATAGAGATGGGCCCTTTAGGGGGTGAGAGGGGGGTAGTTAGCATGAAACCTCTCTGCAAGGATGTCAGCAATATCAGTTGGTTCTGTATATTTAGTGCCATTGTGCTGTAACTCAGAGCCATTGGCATTCTTGACATAGCTATAGAATGCTTTGTGGTTGTCTTTAGAATTAGTGGCAATTTTGTTTTCGTAACTAGCTTTGGAGGATTTTATGAGGGATCTCAGTTTCTTACTGAGGCTGACCAGGGAGTTCCTCCACTCATTGGATTTTACTCTTTTTTGCAACAGTTTCTTTCTTTTGTTGTATAGTTTGTTTATGGCAGGGGACCACCAGATTGGCTTCCTTTTCTTGGAGGATAGCATCTTGGTTCTGTTAGGGATTCCATGATCCATGCACTCATTTAAGTGCTTATAAAATGCATTTGTGTAGGATTCAGCAGTTGCACCTCTATTGTCCATCTGCATGGGTGTTGTGAAGTTTGCCACTTCTGTCTTAAGCAGTGTGAAGTTGGCTTTGGAGAATTTTTTATGGTGGTTTCCCTAATGGGGTGTGTGGGCGGGATGCGGATGTCTAGGGTGATTAGCTTGTTGTCAGATCTGACCAATGAGAAATTGACCTGTGGTGTGGAACACCGGTTTCCCATGCTGGTAATGAATAGGTCTAGGATGTTGCTGCCCCTGGTGGGGGTGTGGATAAGTTGATCCAAGGCGTTGGAATTTATGAATTCCAGAAAACGTTGAGCAAAGAATTGGTACGAGTAGTTTTCCCAGTTAATGGTGGGGTAGTTGAAATCACCATTATTAGGTTGTTGGATTGTACCCTAATATTTTCCTGTGTATCAAGAAATGGGGAGTGAGAATCCTGGGGAATGGTGGGGGAATCAGTTTTGATTGCGGTCTTGCTCAGAGTTAGTTGCACTTGGATAATCTCGGACACATTATGGTGAGCAACTAGCCTGGAGGTGTGGATATCCTTAACGAATATGGACACGCCTCCGCCTTTAGTGTTTCGGTCCAGGTTAGGTGGCTGAAAGGTGTGGTATGAATTATAGCCTGATAATGCAGAGGTGCTGTCTGGAGCCTTGAATCAGGTCTCTTTCACTGCACAGATGTCAATGTTCTCCATTTTAAGGAGTGCCTCGAGTGAGTGCATTTTGAGGTTTACACTTCTAGCATTGAGTAGCATTACCCTCAGATTTTGATGCTTGTACCTGTTACGGTGGTGAATTTGTCATTTGAACCTTGCCTAAAAAAAGGCACTATAGGGGTGGCAGGAGCCTTAGCAAGTATCCTGAATTCCAAGGGTGACAGGTGCAGGCCATCTCTGGCAAAGTATCGTGGTCTGTCGATCATGTCATCCCAGGCAGACATATACTGGATCCCCTTAGAATGACACCAGAAGCTTACCCAATTGTTGAAGTCAATCATTTTGTCCTTGTACTGTGGTATCATTCTGGGTGATGGCAGGATGCTACTCAGGGCTAGGGTCATACCAGCCTGAGCTACAAGATCGGACAGCTTCTCCATGTCTTTTTTCATGAAGTCCAGGGAGGTACGTCTCAGGTCATTCACACCAACATGGACAATGACAGAGTCATATTTGTACTTGTTGTGGAGTGACCTGAGTGTGTGCATTGTGTGGTGGATCCTGGCACCCAACATGCAGCTGACCGTAACTTTCTCCTTGTTTACCTGGTGAATGGAACATCAGTGTGCCTGTCTATAGAGTCACTTATGACTAGAGTGTTGGGTTTGTTGTTTTGCCTTATGGGCTGTGGTTGAGTGGCACACTGAGTTTGTGGGCTATGTGTCATTTGGGTTGTGTTGGGGGGTGGAGGTTGCTTGTGTTTCTGCTTTGGAGGTCCCTGTTGCTTGTGCAGATTTTTATTGAGAGCATCCGTGAATGTAGGTGTGTGTTTTGTGTTTCTATATGTGTGCTTTGGTGATGTAGGTTTTGAGGGATTATGTGATGAGTGTGGTGTGGTGTGGTGCAAGTGTTTATCTTCTCCTCTTGACTGTCTAGTCCAGTCTTGGGTGAAGAGAGCTTTGCTTCCAGTTTGGTTATATAAGTGCATCTATCACAGACTGTAGTGTTGGGTGGTAGGAGGAGAGGATTGTCTGCGTACATGAGGCAATTGCTGCATTGCCCCAAGATGCCCAGATTCATCAGGTAGACAGGAGGAAACACCAGAAGCTGACCATTAGACATGCCTGGATAGGTGCTTATTTATTAAGTACTAAAAACTTTTTCCACTAGACAATTGAGGAAAGTTGAGTGCCGTAGTAATTTGTAGCTTATTTAGTGCTTACAACAAGTTCTGAACAAGTGCTGAGCTCAAAGAAACAGATTTGATTGCTAATACTAAAAAAATGGCTAGTTCTAAGGCAAAAATCAAAGAGCAGACTTTATGGTGCCAGGAATAGTTTAACCCTAGCTAAGTGGCGATGCATAAAGTGTTTTTTTTTTTTTTTTTTTTAAAGAAGCTACCTAGTGCTTACCACTCCCACTGATAAGCTAGAAGGCTTCTCTCCAGCACAGAAAGGGTTGGGGGCTCAGAAACTCACAAACAGTCCTGGATACAGCAAATGTGTATCTGGACTAGACAACTTACAGGAAAAGCAGGAAACAAGCTTAGAAATTTCATATATATATATATATATATATATATATATATATATATATATATATATATATATATATATATATATATATATATATATATATATATAATATGCATTACTTTGTTTGTCTGTTTGAATCTTCACTACTATCCACATAGGCGTTATTATTTTTCTAAGGTTCATTATTTACAAAGATGATGCAGAGGTACATATTTAACAACCAGGAAAACAGCAACTCACACACACTATCAGATTCTCATATCACATATCACTGTAAACATGCACATTCTTGGCATAGCCAACATACTGCAGAATGGCTACTGACAAAGGGGTACAGACAAGAGACATGTAAAGAGAAAAATCAGGGTAAGGACCGCCACTCCACTAATGAACCCAGGACAGGCACAGGACTTCAGTGTCACTTAAGGGCATCTGATATGTCACATACCTCTGCTAGCTACCCACTCAGACTGCTGATACTGGCACTGTCTCACAAGCTCCTTCAGTGTCAGCAGTCTGCCTTACCTCTGCCTTTTCTCTTTACATGTGTCCATTCAGCAATGGACATAAGGAATCAAGGGGGGAATTAATGTGTTTCCTGACTTGCATTTTGTAGGTGGCCTTTCAGGAAGGGACAGAAGGCATCACAGTGGCACTCTTGAAACCATGTGTATCCAGGAAAGCAGCACAATGGGATTGAGCTGAAGAGTCTCCAAGTTCCCCACTGCCATCCAGGATTATCCTAAGATTCATGGTGTTTAGGTTCATTATTTGCAAAGATCATGCAGAGGTACATAATTAACAACCAGAAAAACAGCAACTCACTCCCAGTGACGCACACAGTGCCAGAGCTGAAGAGTCTCCAAGTTCCCCAATGCCATATGAATACACATCTTCATTTCTCTTGTACATTGCATAATGTGTCTTTCCTGCTGTCAGCAATCTACAAGACCTTTATGGCCATGGTACTCTCCGAAGCATTCAACACACAGGTTGATCTTGCAAGATGGGCATCCCCATGATGGTTCAGCACATTTACCCTTGCTGGCACTGTTTTTGCATCTTGATTTCCACCATTTTATCAGAAATTGTGAACCATGCTCAAGTTGGCTCACGGGCTTTGGGACAGTAATCTCAGTGCATCTTTTCCTTTTCTTCTAACTGGCAAGGAGGTGCAAGCTTAGTTCCCTTTGAAACTGTAACTGTGTTGCTGGAATGGCACATCTAGAGTGTGACAGTTGCTGGTGGCTATTACTTTCACAAAATATAATGAAGGCACTGACTATGGCCATATCCCTTAAAAACCAGAACAAGTACAGCCACCACTTGCAGGCCTTTATGGCAGTTGGATACTGTGTCCTGAGATGATCTGCAAAGTCCCCCCATTCATGTAAGTGTTGTACATGTTTACAACTGGGAGACATTGCACTGATGCCTTTGCTCCATGATCCATCACGCTTTCTCCTGTGTGTGCTGGAGACTGACAAGTTTGGGTTACTCTTAGTTGAGAGGAGGAATACTGTGTTGCTGTTCTTCCATTCAGTAGCCAGCAATGGTCCACTCTGCAACTGCTTGTAGTGCTCTCAATGTGCTTTACTGTTGAATGTTAGAGGCCATCCTGACCTATTGGTGTGTATGTTTCCACAGCATTATAGACCATCTTGCAGCAATTGCTGTGCCAGCGGGATGGAAGTAAAGAAGTTATCAAAGTAAATGTGATGCTTCTTTCCAATCAGTCCCCTAGTTAAGTCAACCACAACTCGATGTGGCAGTCTGACCTCTGTATTCTGCTCCAATTTTCCAGTGTATACCTGGAATTCATGTACATACCCATTGGTAGAGTATGCCAACACCCACACCTTAATGTCATACCTCTCTGGCTTACCAGGCATAAACTGTCTAAATGGCAAATGTCCACGGAAGCCGACCATGGCTTCATCTACAGCTACCTCACAGTGCACATTGTACTGTGTCCTGCATGCATGAAGTACTGCATCCAGTATTGGCCATACATGATGCAGCTTGTCATGACTCACAGAGCCCTGTGGTAGGCTCAGGGGGTTGTCGTTGCAGTGGAAATATTGCTGAATTTTTTCAAACCTCTCTCGGGTCATGTACTCAGCTATTGGGAAGCAACCATATACATTGTGTGTTTCCCAGTGCTGCCTGTACTCAGGAACATGTACAATAGACATGTATATTCTGACAGCTAGAAATATGTGTATGTTTCCTGGACAGACATGACTCTACTGCTTATCAACCTTGCCTGCTGCAGCCTGCCTCTGTGCAGCATAATGATTGGCTTCATTGGCAATAAGGGTGTACAGCTCCTCTGGGAACATCAAATTCATGAAGTCCATCTCTGTGCTATTTGAGTTCAAGTTGTTTACAGGGCCTACTGGACCCACAAAGTCATCAATACATACTGCTGTGAGGCATTTTTCCCACGTGATCTTACGTGGTGGGCATGCTCGGTGTACCTTACTAGGTAACCTGAAGCACTTGGAAATGGAAAGTCCTGTATGGGTCAGAGATGGTGCTCTTTCATCAGTGTCAGTAGCAACTGTATTACATGAACTTGTTAGTGAGGTACTAACAGACATTCCCTGCTGAGGCACAATCATATCCTTGCTTGACAAGGAGTTACTTCGACTCAGATCTTGTGGATTTTCTCCATCCCAATCCGCATACTCTGGACTACTCTGAACCTCATGTACAGTGGAAGGAACATCCACATCCTTGTCAGCACTTGCACTGTCCTGGACTGTGGAGGACTTCATAGGTCTGTCTGTGATACCATGCCCATTCTTGAACACATATAAAGGCAATTCATCGTCTGTGTCAAAATCAGAATGCACTGGGTGACCAGTGGTGTGTGTGCCACCCTTCCTTAACAGTGCAAGTGGTACCTCATCCTAACTATCGTGGTTAGTTTTGCCATTAGTAGTCAGGTCTGCTGTGGCAAGTCACAGTAGTCCATCTGGAATAGCTAGGACAGTGGCATCATCCATATCACAGGAAATGGCCTTCTCACTTAGATGTGTGAGTGGAATCTTATTGTCTGTGTCATAATCTTCATCTTCACTCTGGTTGGCATTCCGTTGTGGCTGGAGGTCCATACCAAGGTGTGAACCACTGCTGCAACCATCAGAGTCTGTTTCCTCACCCAACAGGTAAATGTTGCTTGATTTCTCCTCAACAGATGGCATCTTCATTGTGGGGGCATGTTGCTTTTCACTTAAAATTACAGCTGGAAAAGACAACAGTATAGAACATTTTGATGTTATTTACCTGTACAGAAGCATTAAAAAGCAGCACAACACAAACCAATATCGTGACTGTGTGATAACTTAACATGATATGATGTTCAATTCCAGTAGTTCATAAAAATATGAACCATATAACCACGAGTACATTAATATGTATCTTAAAATACAAAAACATTTTACAAATGTCAGAAAGAAACTGGTGGGGGGGGGGCTGCTTGAAATGACTCCACACAGACAGAAACCCGAATGTGGCTTGTGCATTCATCAGTGTGATAACGACTTCTACTTATGTAAATAACAGTGGCAGGTGCTGAGAGTTTTACCTGACAAGTGAGAATGAGTCAGTGTTATTTTGTAACTGCACTTATTGTTAAAATGTGATAATGACCTGCATTTCATTACTGCAAGGTTCTGCATGCTCAGACACAGGTGATAATTGATAAACATAACCTGTTGAGTGGGAATTCATTATATTACTTGGTGCAGGTGTTATGTAACATGGACTCATTACCATCTGTTATAAGAAGACTAGAGTAATTCAGTAAAATAGTATAACACTTATATATTACTGAGCACTTGCTCCCACCTAAATACCACACAGTACTGACAGAGCCAGGAAAATTGCCCAGAAAATATGGTTGCTCCATGCTGGTACTAGTGTGCAAGTAATAACATTTATCTTACTGAGCCAACTGCTGAGTAGAATCAGAAACAGAAATAACAAAGTCAGAAATGTCTAAATTATCTAGGTGATCCATGTAAGAAATACCCCATAAGTAAAAATTCATTTTATCTCACGTAACCATCCGTCTGGTTACAATAAAACACAGAAGTGAAAAAGGCAAAACTTTTTGTCCAAAATATCTGGTTGAGCTATGCCAAAAATCAACAATATACCTCACGTAGCCTTTCATCCCATCCAAACACATTTTGCCTACATGCTCCATACTGTTTTTTGACCTAAATGTTGCAGCATACTCTTGTGTCTGTAAATGTATGTTTTTATCATATCCGCATACCTGAAAATATGTTTTGTTCATGTCTTATGAACATGTGTTATTTGATCCTATTCACCTGGGCTGTGCCTGCGAATGGTCCACTGAGATCAGTGCACTACCCTGATAAACATAAAGTAAATAAAATGGCCAAATGGGTTGTCCAGTTATCCAAAAGCTTTTCCATGACACACTAATGAATTATTTTCCCCAGTAACCCCTTCAGTTGTTTGTGTTGCATATGCACAAGCACCAAAATGATACAATAAACTATTTTGCCCAGCGGTCACTTCAACAGTCTGACCATGTATGCGCAAGCACTTCCCTGATACACAATGAATTATTTTCCCCAAGCAACATCTTCATTAGTATGTCCAGGTATACACATGCACCAAAACGAAACATTCACCCAAGCTACCCCTTCAGTAAAATGTTGAGGTATGAACAATCACCAGAATGAAACATTTCACCAAACGCCCTTCAGTAACATTTCCTAGTATGTGCAGTCACCAAAATGAGGCATTCACCCAAGCAACCCCTTGAATAAAATGTTGATATATGCACAAGCACCAGAATGAAATATTTCCCCAAATGACCCTTCAGTAACATTTCCCAGTATGCACAATCACCAACATGAAGCATTCACCCAAGCGACCCCTTCAATAAAACAGTTGATGTATGCACAAACTATAAATTCACCCCAGGAGTTGCACCTGTGTCCCTCTTGGACAGGGGAAATAGGTGCTGATTGTGGAAATAAGAGTAAAATGTGGCTAGGCTTGTAAGGGCCTTAGGGTCATTAGCCTAGTTACCTCCTCCTGTGATCCTCTGTTTTGTAAACAAGACAATGCATCTGTCTGAAACAGCATCTTGGTTACGTATCTTGACATAACTTGCTTAGTAACACAGGGTGCACCTTACTTCTGAAGATAGAAAGGTGAAGACAGTGCACTCACACTCAGCCACACTTACATACCTCTCAATTGTATAGATTTTCACATAATGTCCAGATTTTTGCCTCATAGTTTTGGTCCGTTTTTCATAAAATTGTGTTTTTTGGAAAATTAGTGGCAAATAATTAAAGACTGAAGTTAGAAAATAATGACATTTTAGTTTCAGAATTCATAACCTTCAGAAAATTCATGCTAATGCAAAATCTGTTATTCTATCAACTTTCTAAGTTTATAAGAACAATATTTAAAAATTGTCCCTATTTTTGGGCCTTTGTCCCACTTTTATTTATGGCTTTGTCCATATTTCTTGCTCTAGGAGGTTGAGATGTATTGACACACACCACCTCGTAGAATAATTAATTTTCTAAATAAAGTGCACTACTGCCTTATAGTTGCACAGAGTATCATAGGCAATGTATTACCCTCAGCATCAGTCCATAGCTCTCAAAATCTAACACCAAAAACCTGGACAAAGCAAAAATGAATGGGTTGACCAAGCCCAAAAACAATGACAATTTATAAATATTACTCTCATAAACTAAGAAAGTTGCTAGAATAAGAGATCTAGCCATGCCATGCAGTACCATCTTCTGCCTTCCTAATACACCTTCTTTTTCATTTTCAATGCACCAAGAAACAAATATAAAGCAGCCAAAACAATAGAATACTGCCCCAAATAAACTGTAAGTGTTGAAGCAGTAAATATATGAGTAAGATATGTAATAGACAGTGCAAAATACCTGGGGTTGCCACCTTTTCAAATGCCCAAAGTGGGACATTTTTTTGTAAAAATGTGAGATTTTTCAGGATAAAACATACCCATGGCCAATGCAAAGGACAGAACTTCACTTTTTTTGCCAAAATAAAAGCTTATTTTTGTAGCATTTGAGTTGCTTATGCTATTTCAAATGATATTTATGTGTATCAGATGCAAAATAACTGTTTTATACAACTATTAAAGAAAACTTAAGAAATATATTTTGTCTTAAAATCTCAGGACATTTGCCATTTTTTAGTTTTTTTTTTTCGTAGGACACAACTGCCCAAAGAAATAGAGGGACAGTTGGTAACCCTAAAAATACCTTCATGTTTAAACAGAATTGTTTTTCTACCTCACACTTTTTTAAAATGACCATTATTAAATACATAACCTTTTGGAGCAATGACCCTACTAAAATTGGAATAATTACCTTGTGATTCATTTAAAATGAATGCATCTCTTGGCTGCTAACTTTGCAACCAAGTAAGAAATATATATTGCTTTGCAAAGTAGCTTTAAATATTAAATATAAAAAATTACACAATAATAAACATAAAACTATCAGCTTTTTTCATAAACAAATTAAACTTGGTTTAATTCAGCTTTGACAGTCAATGATTAAATATATTTATTAAGCATTAACAACTTATACTGTTAATCTCTTAGTAGAAGTAAAACGGATCATAAAACTTACTTATAAATAATTTAAAAATTTGGATATATAGCATTTCAGTTAGTCAGTTGGTTAGATAGTTGCCATTATTAATTGGGTTGGTACAGTGGTCTGCAGACCCTTTTTACATACACCCCAGGCCCAAACTAAATACCAGCAATATCATCACATTCTCTTCTCCAAGTGGTGGGTGTAACAGGCCATTTCAGAGCAAAGCACCCATTTTCCATGGATGGGCTGATTTTGCCTCACCTCAGATATCTTCACATACATGGTGGCATCTGCCTATAGTCAATCTTTCCTTTGAATTTGCTTTTGCTTGCAAACTATATTACCTTATCAAAAGTATATTTTTGGAAGTTTTTTTCTGCATTTACTATGGGCAGGAAAAGTGCAACTAGTTCCTTATCTTTGTTTGTGTGCTGGTTACTTAAACTTATCTGTTTATATCTGCTCACTGGTGAAATTTTTGAGAGACAATATTTGACAAAAAAGACAAGGCACAGAATCAGGTAAAGAATTTTTGTGGATGGGCAAAGAAGTAGTTTGATAAAAGAGATACCTGAAAGTGGACAGATCCATATGTGCAAAGTTAGACGAAAGCACAAGGCACACACTCTCTTTCCGAAGCAGGACCATGTCTCTGCTACTGATACATGTATTGGAACAGCTGTACATTCTACCCACACTCCCAAATGTCCATTAAACAACTAATTAGGTAATTACACACTTGTACAAACCCCGGTTCCATAGGCTGGAATACTTCACTGCTTCAAAATATCTTCTGGGGAAAACAGGTCTCTGTCATGAACAGATTGGCACAAGAAATAGAGGGATCCAGCAGCAACGCAAGTAAATTCTTCAAATGTTAGAAAAAAAAAAGAAGGCATATCTGCTGCTGCACCCCTCTATTTATTCTTAAAGAACAATGGAAACACATCTGGGGAGTGGAGTTATACAAGGGGTGGCTTGAATTTTGCTACTGTGATTGGCTGCCACTACTTGCTTCAGGGAATTCAGACAGAATCAGCTTGGTGTAAACAGAGGAAAACACAGTGCATGCTAAGCCAATTTACTCAAAAAATTAAATTTAAGCATATGGTTACTCCACTGTGAAACCTGAGTGCCCTTGTGGAAAGCACTCAGGTAACATCATGCAATTACTAACGTCTAGTAGCTTGCTCGGATGTAAGCACAGAGGTGCTATGAGATGGTACTAGGGGTTAATGACTTAATTTCAATAGTTACAATAGTGCATTTCTTTTTCTGTCTAGCAGAACCCACTGTTGGTACATTTTTTTAATACAAGCTACTTTACAAATACATTTTCAACACAAGCACCTGTATAAATCAGTTTGATATACAAATGACATATAATTCTTTACAAAACTCCAGTTAGCTATGCTGGCATATGTTACACACCCACTGCCCTACTTTCTCCTGGCATAGCTGCCAAAACCTCACATTGTCACATTACCATAACTACTCTGGTTCATAGGTAGTTATTATACTTGCATTGCAGGGGACCACTGAAGAACCCAACTCAAATTTCCAGTTGCCCAAAGCACTCCCTGGTTAAGTGAATTCCAGGGCAGGGCATAAATATGAAGCAAAATCAGATATATTCTGGAAAACTGGAAAAGATACGAGAATAATGCCCTATTTAGGCATAGATTGGCGTGTATTGGCTGTAATAAGTTCCTTTTTTCTGTATTAGAAAAGGTTGATAAGAACCCAAGTGGTGGATCTTGGGAAATAGTCATAAAATTTAAAGTAATGATTTGTCAATTACAGCTCAGTGCCTTAGATTCCCAGGGCTAAATATATATATATATATATTCATGCA
The DNA here is from genome assembly GCF_019279795.1 of Protopterus annectens. Taxonomy (NCBI): domain Eukaryota; kingdom Metazoa; phylum Chordata; order Ceratodontiformes; family Protopteridae; genus Protopterus; species Protopterus annectens. The sequence goes on from NC_056740.1 coordinate 228,214,076, forward strand.
CACAAAGACACGCAGCATATCTAGCTAGTTGCCGTTGACAATATTCTGTAGCTAAAAAAAAATATATTCATAGCTCTTTCATAGGTTTCATAGGTTCATACTAGGCTATCTGCCCTGGGGCAATTATAGGCCTAGCCCGATTCTGTATGGCTTACGCCACCCCTTGATTTGAGTATACTGTGCCCTTTTTAAGGTTTAGTTTACTGTGCCTCTGTCTAATAGTGACACGGGAGTAATCCCTGGGACAAACCTACGATCCCCCATCCACCTATCGAGATTCTTCTTGAAGAGATTCAGTGAGGTGCTCTGCCTCACATGAACTGGAATTCTATTCCAGAGCAAAGGGAGCTTCTGGGTTATGAACCTGTCCCTCCAGCAAGTTCTATTTATTTCTGTGCTGAGGTTCAAGTCCCTCGAGCGTGTGGCTCTAAGGGATTTAGATTTACTGAGGTGGAGCATGTCCATTAATTCTTGACATAGCTTTGTATGTCAGGCATAGATCGCCTCGAAGTAGGCGGTATGCAACTGAGCAAAGCTGGAGTTTTTTTAACCGAGCAGCATATGGCATCTGTTTGAGACCCTTGATCCTCTTGGTGAGATACTTTTGGGGTCTTTCTAATTGCTGCAGGTGTCGGGTAAGGTACATCCCAAAAGGGGCATTGTATTCTATGATGGGCCTGATGAGGGATATGTAGGAAAGACTATACGTAGGCTCAAAGATCGTATAATCGAACATAGATCAGAGATAAATAGACAAATACAGACAAATGCTTTATTTAAGCATATATATGAATTCAGCAACCACACTTTTAAGTTTAGATGTATAGATGTAGTGCAAGTGGGTGTGAGGGGGGGTGATATTAACAACTTTTTAGATATGAGAGAGCTAGAATGGATAATAAGACTACAAGCTGACACTTTACCTGGTTTGAATGGTACTTTTACTATTAAACCAGTATTAGTGAAGCGCCAAATGAGTAATTTATAATACACAATTAATTTTGTAGTATAACAAATAATCTTAAGTATATTACCATGATGGTTTTTAGAATAAAGGGACTCACACATATTTCCTTACAGAATTTGATGTACTTGATTCCTTTTTTCCTTTTAGTATGTTTTATTGGCTGGTTTGATCATGTGATTTTAACTGTTTCCTCTATTTAAATGGATTGAAATGTATAATGTTATATGCTGATGAAGGGTTGAGAGCCCGAAAGCTTCATTAAAGCCTGTGTTTCTGTAACTACTGTGTTCCTGCTCTTTCATCAGTGTCAGTAGCAACTGTATTACATGAACTTGTTAGTGAAGTACTAACAGACATTCCCTGCTGAGGCACAATCATATCCTTGCTTGACAAGGAGCTACTTCGACTCAGATCTAGTGGATTTTCTCCATCCCAATCCACATACACTGGACTACTCTGAACCTCATGTACAGTGGGAAACACATCCACATCCTTCTCAGCACTTGCACTGTCCTGGACTGTGGAGGACTTCATAGGTCTGTCAGTGATACCATGCCCATTCTTAAACAGAGATAAAGGCAATTCATCGTCTGTGTCAAAATCAGAATGCACTGGGTGACCAGTGGTGTGTGTGCCACCCTTCCTTAACAATGCAAGTGGTACCTCATCCTAACTATCGTGGTTAGTTTTGCCATTAGTAGTCAGGTCTGCTGTGGCAAGTCACAGTAGTCCATCTGGAATGGCTAGGACAGTGACATCATCCATATCACAGGAAATGGCCTTCTCACTTAGATGTGTGAGTGGAATATCATTGTCTGTGTCATAATCTTCATCTTCACTCTGGTTGGCATTCCGTTGTGGCTGGAGGTCCATACCAAGGTCTGAACCACTGCTGCAACCATCAGAGTCTGTTTCCTCACCCAACAGGTAAATGTTGCTTGATTTCTCCTCAACAGATGGCATCTTCATTGTGAGGGCATGTTGCTTTTCACTTAAAATTACAGCTGGAAAAGACAACAGTATAGAACATTTTGATGTTATTTACCTGCACAGAAGCATTAAAAAGCAGCACAACACAAACCGATATCGTGACTGTGTGATAACTTAACATGCTATGATGTTCAATTCCAGTAGTTCATAAAAATATGAACCATATAACCACAGTGAGTACATTAAGAAGTATCTTGAAATACAAAAACATTTTACAAATTTCAGAAAGAAAATGGTGGTGGGGGGGCTGCTTGAAATGACTCCACACAGACAGAAACCCAAATGTGGCTTGTGCATTCATCAGTGTGATAACGACTTCTACTTGTATAAATAACAGTGGCAGCTGCTGAGAATTTTACCTGACAAGTGAGAATGAGTCAGTGTTATTTTGTAACTGCACTTATTGTTAAAATGTGATAATGACCTGCATTTCATTACTGCAAGGTTCTGCATGCTCAGACACAGGTGATAACCTGTTGAGTGGGCATTCATTATATTACTTGGTATAGAGGGTGAGATGTTAAGTTAAGAACAAAGACCAAGGAGTTTGAGTGGATTGTAAGGCTTAGGGCGAATATGGAAAAGGTCTTAATGATAAATTGAATATTAAGCCCATTTTATTAGCTAGGGACCTACAAAAGTAGAGATGGTAGATTCATATGCCATGTTACCTTGAGATTTTTTGTGTCTATATATGTGTGATATATCCTTATATACAAATTTTTATCTTGTTTTTACTTTATATTATTATTATTATTATTATTATAGTGACAATATTGTAAGAATTTTATGTAGAAGGTTTTATTTATTTTTGTTTATTATTGCTTTGAAATTGCGAATTACACTGTAATTATGTTGCATTGTGTATACAATGTATTTATGCCTTAACTATACTTGAATATGAGCCTATGCTGAATGCAATATAACTTCAAGCTTAGAGGGCAGGGCAGTGCATTAGCATAAATGATTGGTTTGATAGGTATAAATTCTGAAGAGTTTTTTGTTGCATTGTCTGATGAAGTGGCTTAGTCCACGAAAGCGCTCACCTGGTATCTGAATTGTTTTATTAAAGTGTTTTATGTTGTATACAGCCGTGGTCTGGTGCCTCCTATATCTATTTTCACGATATATATATATATATATATATATATATATATATATATATATATATACATAAACACACACACACACATATATATGTATATTTATATATATATATATATATATATATATATATATATATATATATATATATATATATGTATGTATCTTCATGCACACAAAGACATGCAGCATATCTAGCTAGTTGCCATTGACAATATTTTTCTGTAGCTAAAAACAATATATTCATAGCTCTTTCCTAACCTTCAGTATTATAAATGTTACCATTCATTACTTACAGTGATTTATCTCTTGCTGGATGAAGATGGCAGCAACAATTATAAGCCTGACACTATAAAGGTCTTAGGAATGGATTTCAGTACACAAATAAATAACTTGTGCTACTTCATAACATTTCCAGTGATTGTGTAGATTGTCCAGTGTTCTCCATTATTGCCCCCAACTATTAACTTCATATTTATTTATTTTTTTACTGAGGGTTGCAGCATATAGACTACATAAATTATATTTCAGCAAGAGATGAGGGACAATGCTACAACTTAGCTAAGTTGCCTGCTATCTTACTGTATTAAGCAAACTTGATTCACTTTGGAGCTAGCTACTTCAATCTGAGAGTTTTTTTTTGTTTTGTTTTTTTGGGGCTGAGGAAAAAATGGTCCATAGTTGTGTAATACATCCACTAAATCCCCCATTAAAAAGTATTTTAGTGTTTTAATGTAAGTCAGGAAAAAATTCCTATGCCACAAACATACCTCTCAACTGTCCAGATTTTCACCTCATAATTTGGGTATGTTTCTCTTAAAAACTGTGGTTTTCTTGCAAATCACTGAGGATTGAAGTCACAAAATAATGACATACATTTGAGTTTCAGACTTTATATCCTTCAGAAAAATTCATGAAAACACAAATCATGTTATTCTAGCAAGTTTATAAATGCAATATTTAAACCTGTCCCTATCTGTGCCCTCCTTCCCCGATATTTTAAACTTTGTCCAGATTCCTTGTGCTAAGAGGTTGAAAGGCATGCTCTTAACTAGCACTGATTTTTAGCTCTAATTTTTGCTGTCTGTTATAATCTTCCTAAAACTGGTGGCTTTGAGAGAAAGAGGTTGTGGATTGGACTAAACTTAATAGATGAGTATAATTAGTTATAGGCTTCTTTTACTTCAGAAAATGCATGTTGATTAGAATGTTCTTGATCTGTCAGCATCTTAAATTAATTGTGTTAATATTTAGACAATGCCACTGCTTCTGGAGGTAAGAGATTAAATGCCCAGTGCAACTCTAAAACAAAAAAAAATGAACAGTTCTACTCAATTAACAACCTCTGGAGGGTCTGTTTAAACGTTTTAGCACTTTTGTCTTTTAATATACAAGAACATCTTCAGAAAAAATTTAATGGACGAAAGTGCTAAAACATTTAAATGGAGCCTCTAGTAGTCATATCTTTTTTGAAGAAGTTCTTGTATATTAATGGACGACAGTACTAAAAAGTTTAAACGGAGCCTCCAATAGTCATTCATTCAGGAGAACTGTTCGTTTTTTTGTTTTAGAGTTTACAGTCCTGGTTCTGGTTCTTCGTTGCAAGTCCTGTACAACTGCATCTCTGGGACAGCCTGGAGAAATATATACAGTATTATTCTTACTTTGTATAACAAGACACCAACTGGATTTTTACACATTAGTTTATAGTTTCTTACATAACTGTATGCCACCATACCGGGATCAAAACTGGAATTAGTCTTCCCAAAAAGGAAGTCTTCAGAATCCCAACAATCTTCTGGGCAAGTGGAAATCATCACACCGATAACTAAATGCAAACACAGTGGATATAATTTCTATTTTAATTAAGAAGACATAACATTATGCATCTCATTTAAAGTTTCATAGATGCAAGCTTTACTCAAAACATGCCATGTATTTTGATCAGAAATATCATCCCATAGTACGAGGTAAACTTGTTGTACATTCAGTTACTGACAAAAACTTCAACTCTCTTACATTCTTAATATTCATATCACTTCTCTAATTTACCACAGAGTGCCATCTAAAGCGTAAAGTTATACGAACAGTCTTAAAGGTGATGCTTCCTACTTTTTTCCACAGTGTTGTCCCTTCTACATTTTTCATACACATATAATTCAGCATCGCTTGTCATTATTCACTGCAAAGACTTCAGATCTGGATTACCACATAGGCTGGGTGTGGGCAACTGTGATTTTTTTAATTTTTTGAAATCTCCTGCATCTCCGAGAGTCTGACAGGCAGTCAGGCACTGCCTCCTGAAGCTGATGTCATCATGCATGCCCCTACACATTGAAGACATTGCAGGATACACTGGCAATGACGTGATGATGTCAGCCGTACTTTAAAATTGTAAATAAACTAAAAAAAGAAATTTGAAATTGAAGGGGCCACTCAGAAATTCATGGCAACCCCATATTTTTTTCCTCAAAACAATTAAATTCTGAGGAATTCAGTACATTTGCCATTACTGACTATGATGACCTTATCTCTATGATTTTCAGCATGTATACTGCCACTAGTTTTATGTAGGATTTATGTCCCATTAAGCTTGTTCTGGCCTCCTTAGGGATCACGTGTCCACCTGGTTTCCATATTATCACCACCTCAGTTGAGGAGGAGTTGTTCTACTTTAAGTAAAAAAGGTCTTGTTTACTCCCATCTCAAAAAGGATGGGCTGGATGCTGACCTCATGCCAGTCCTTCCCTTTGTAGGTACGGTGGCTGAGAAGGCAGTGTATATTCAAATGGAGCCTTACTTGTGAAGAGAATGCAGTATCAGTGATCCTTTCAAGTCTGGGTTTAGAGCCAACTACAGTGCTGACATGGTTATTACAAAAGCCTTTTCTATTCTCTAGTAAAGAAGGACTGACATCATCATTCCATATTAGTCCTTCTCAATCCCCTGTTGGCTTTTGATATGCTGGACTGCGCCATTACTTTTGACTATTTGTAGAATTACTGTGGCATTTCTGGTGAAGTCCTAGACTAGTCTGATTCCTACCTCTGTCTGTGTACCCAGAGAGTTGTATCTGGGGTTAATTCTTCTTCATCCCGCCCCATAAATTTTAATGTACTGCACAACTCAATTCTTGATAAAATTCTTGTTACCAACAATCGACTGCTGCTGAAAAACATTATTTATCCAAAATGCCTACAACAGCATTGTTATGCTGATGACACCCAGCATTTTCCTGTCTTTACCTCAAGAGTCTGTGTGTGTTCTCAATCTTTGGGCACAGGCCCTGGAGTTAATTAGTTTAAGCTGAACACATCCAAGACAGCTTTTAGGGATTCAGGTATTCTAGACTTGTCCTCTGACATTTCTATGTAGTCAAGCTGTGCTTTATGCCAGAAGAGTATGATCTCAGAGCGATCATTGATAGCAGGCTAATGCTGAAGGATCACTCTGATCAAGCACCTGTCTCCTCTGACCTCTCTTCTCTAGTACACGTACTTGTGTCCTACTATCTTCATTACTGCAGTGCCTTATAACAAAGACTTCCTGATTTGTAATGTGTGCACCTGCAGCTTTTGCAGAACTCCACAGCTCCGACAAATTACATTGGCTTTATTTGTTGACAGCACTGATTAAGCAATGCATAATTTAAAATATCTTAGCTTTAATTTCTTCATTACTATGTGAGCTGGGTCCTCTGTACCTATGAGAACTGTTTTCCTGGTATAGACCAAGTACGCCCCTGCATTCTGCTTTCCAAGGCATGCTAAAAGTGCCCTTATATGGTGTGTTTTAAGTCACTTAGTCACCAAGGCCCCTCCTTGTGGAATGTGTGACCAACCTAGCTGAGAGATTTATCAGCCCATGCTGTGCTTAAGCAGGAACTGAAGACCAGTATTTTTGACTTAGCATATCTGAGGTTGCATCACCAAACTTCATTTAGGTGTTCATAGTTTTCATATGCAGGATCAATCAGTGTTATTACTTTCTTTATTTCCATGATGTTTCCATTTTATATTCCATCTCTTTTTTATTTTATGTGTTAATACGTATTATAGTGTCTGTTTTATTTTGTTTGCTTTGAATAGTTCTTAGTTACAGGCACCTAAATAAAACTGCAGTTAAAGTTGAAGTTAGTCCTGCTGAGTCAGAGGTGTATAACCACTAAGGTCCATCTATAAAAACAAGGGATTATCTTAGACTTGTGTCATAATGATGACTTTCAGTTTATTATGGTAATTTCACTGAAGATAACTTCATTTCTTATTTAGGCACTGATGTACCCCCAGGTTTCTTATAGTTCTACACCCTGGGAATTAAAGGAGGGGGGTGGTTTGGTGGTCTGTCTTTGACAGCCCTTCACTTGCTCCAGGTACATTATGAGAACACTAACCCCCTTGTATATGTTCTGGGTACAGGGAGAGTTTTGTGGTTTTCCTTATCTATGCTCCACTCACTTGTGTGAGAAGATTTATTTAGTAGTTTGCAGACTTCCTTATTAGATTTTTGATGGGGTTAGCAAACTTTGTGGGCATCTTTGGAATTTTGGTACATAAAGAATTCATTGATCTAGGTTCTTGTAATTCAGTTGAATACAAATAGTTTCCACTTTAACTCATTATTTAGGACTTACTTTGTGTTCCAAACTTACATGGCAACCTGCGGCATGACCATGAAATCAGTCTCATCGAAGGATCAACACCTGATGTGATGCACAGTAAAATGTTTCAAAGTATAGTAGAATACAGTATATGTTTGTGTATAGATAGATAGACAGAAAGATATGTCTATAGCGAGATGGATAGAGACAGAGAGAGGAGTTAAGAATACTAAGACATACTTATTTTACAAAGAGAGATTTATATATATATATATATATATATATATATATATATATATATATAGCCGACAGTCTTGATAAAAAATAAGTTATGTAGATTGGAGTAAGATGTAATAGTACTAGAATGGTTTGTTGAATCACTGCCATTGAATGGTTATCAGAGCAGCATGTTTTATATAGCTGGTTTGAAAGACACAATGTTGGGACTACTCCATCCACCTGATGTGAGTGTTCCAAACAAATGGAGCAAGCTTACTGAAGGTTGTCTCATTCTGTGCAGTTTAATGTGAATGAGGGCTAATGCAGTAGTGTAAGTCGACATTCTTAAGTAAGGAGTAGTGCTACAAAATATGGGATGTGCAAGGCAATAGAAAAACAGTGACTCAGCAATATGCATATAGAGTCTATATCACGAAATCGAATGTTGTGAATGCCAAATACCGGAAGGCCGAACTTGGTAGTTCAAAAGTTGAGAATGTCAAAGCCGCGGAAACCCGAATTCTTCCCAGGGAAAGAATTCAGCTGGCCGTTTCTGCAGCTTCGGCATTTTTGGACCAGGTCAAGGTAACTATACGAACGGGTAGTGACGGACTTTAGGGTTAGGGAGCAGGTCAGGTAAGTGTGCGATAGTGACGGACTTTAGGGTTAGGGCATGGGTCAGGTGAGTGTGCGGTAGTGATGGACTTTAAGGTTAGGGTGCGGGTCAGGTAAGTGTGCAGTAGTGACGGACTTTAAGGTCAGGGCTGGGTTAAGGATAGTGCATAGATAGTGGTGTATGTTAGGTTTAGTGTAGGTTTTGAAGGTGTTTTGTGTGATTGTGTTATGTGTGTGTTTTTCGGAACAGCAAATTTTTTCCCTGGGAAAAAATTTGCTGTTTTGAAGTGTCGATGTTATCCGAATTCGATCTTCCAAATTCGAACTTATGATGTTCGACATTTTGGAAGTTCGATTTCATGATATAGACCCTGCATATAGAAGCCATGAAGAAAAATGATGCCATAAGATTTATAGAAACTATGTTTTAAGGAGTTTGGTTGTATGTTTAAGTTAATTAAATGCCATTATTACCTGTTTCCTTGGCCACCAATGCAAACTTTTTCAAAATGTTTTCTAATAACACTCAGTGTATAGACTTGACACTGATTTGCTCTTTATTTTGTTTTACATACATTTTCTGAGGTATCCATGGTAAGAAATGGATTTACATCAATTTTCACATTCTTTTGTTTTATGTAGAGTTCTTCTTGTATATTAATTAAGAGGTTTCCAATGATATTTTTCTTTTTGTGTGAAATGTTTTTCTAGTATTTTCATATAAATAAGTGGATTTGCCATGATTTTCTCCTATGTCTTGTGAAGAGATTATCCAATATTTCCAAGTTAATAAATGTCTTTTTCCAGCTTTCTCAGTTTTATTTGGGTTAAGAATATAAACCAGGAGCATGTTGTGCAATTAGAGTCAGTTTATTCTCTGACATGAATGCCATACCTGTAATGGATGTGTCGTAACACAAACATCTCCTTTGGGTATGCTGTATGCTGTTTACATAGTTTTCAGTGAGGTGTTTGCAGTTTGCTACATTTTGGTTGTTTATTCACCATTTGGGAGGGAGGAATAGATTGAATTTTGCTTTGATATGAACTGCAGATGCACTTCAGGTTCATGGAAAGCAGCTGTAATATGCAATTTACAAAGTGCAAGAAAGCTTTTTTTTTTCCCCAGAACTATTTACCTTTCTCCATAGACAAAAAATTGTGGACTAAATATGTTTAAGCAATGGGATGCATGGGACATATCACCATGCAAAAACACTTATTTCTTTTTTTTCAGTTATATAGATGTTTTTGTTTCATTGATATTAATTTGTTAGTATTACGGGATTCAGAGTTTATATTTTCAATGTTTGGTCATAGACTCCACTGCTGCAGGGTTATTCCACAGCAGAAGCCAATCTAATTCAGGAGGATAAGTAGACACTTTGGAAATCGCAGGCAGAGATCTTTGGGAACAGTATGGGGCAATTAAAGTCCATCTGGTCTAATAGTATGGAACTGCACCAGAGAACATTGACAAACGTAGGCTATTTTAAAGTTCTTTGGAGAATGAGCAACCTATACTTCATCACCCTGGTAAGAGATCAAACATTCTACAGCAGGGTGTTAATGTACACATAATGCCTACTGAAAAACAAGTCTGCCATTTCATAGCAGCAGGTTAAGCTGCCATGATGCTCGGACAGTAAAAAAAAAAGCAAATGGCATTTTTTACGTTTGCTTAACAGCACTTTGCTGTTTAACAAATCTAAAATTAAAATAAAAATTAAATAACATAAATAAAAACAAGTGTGTGAGAATGCACTTGTGTGTACGTGTGTGCTTACATGCATGACAGCATAAGCATGAGACAGTGAGAAAGAGAGAGAGAGAGACAGAGACAGAGACAGCAGTGGCTGCAATATGCAGTCTGAAAGAATTGATATGTGCAAGAAGACTCGTCTTCCTCAAAAGCATGTATTTATTTCAAAGTACCTTACTTCAATATTTAAATGTAGTTTACACTGCACAATGGCTAGACAGTAAAAGCAATAATAGCAAATTATCTAAACTGAAAAACATCTAAATACAAAATATAGACAAAATAGAAATTATACAAAGGAAGGTTTTATGCACTATTATACAATGCTGGAGTTGGTGTATCTATAGACTGCAATATGGAGTTGTGCACTTTAACAAAATAATTAGCAGGAATTAATTGTTTAATGAGTGTGGGATTCACCTGGTATTTATTGTGAATGAGCACTTTATGGTGTATCCTTGAAGGCAAAAGGCCGAGGTACCAGATGGTGATTTGGTGCTTTTAAACTTTTTACAACTATTGCTGGTTGTTGTTTTTTTCATTATTTTATTTCAGCTTCGGCTGGTTTGCTTTTCTTATTATGTTGTTGGATAAAGCAGATGTTGTTCCAGGGGTAGTTCGAACCCCTATGACACAAGACAAATTGCTGTTTGCTGACTTGGTGAAAGAAAAGGAAGCCAAATTGGGTGGTCGAGATCCCTGGCTCAGGGCTCAGGCAACGGATGTCTGTGTGGAGTATGAACAACTACAGCAAATGATATCTAAAAAGGTTAGCCTATTGTATGATACTAAATTGTTGGAAAAATACATTGAAATGGATAACAAACTTCCAACTTGGGATTTCTCAGAGGAGGAACAGAATTTGCTGAAAGAGTGGAAGAATGTGTTCTTACAGTATTCCTTGAAATGGATTCATATTTTAATTAAAAGGAACACTCAAATTAGTGCTAAATTGCAAGGGCAGATTAATGATTTGCAGGGGCGGCCACGGTGGTGCAGCGGTTAGCATTGCCACCTCACAGCAAGAGGTTCTCCAGTTCGATCCTTGGCTGGGGTGCCTTCTGTGTGGAGTCTGCATGTCCTCCCTGTGGTTGCATGGGTTTCTTCTGGGTGTTCCGGTTTCCTCCCACATCCCAAAGACATGCTGTAGGTGGATTGGACACTCTAAATTGGCCCTAGGTGTGTGTGTGTGTGTGTGTGTGTGTGTGTGTGTGTGTGTGTGTGTGTGTGTGTGTGTGTGTGTGTGTGTGTGTGTGTGTGTGCCTTCTGTGGAAGGTTGGGCACTGGGCTGGCAACTCGACACCATAAAACTCCACTGCCAATCATGAGCGGACAAGGTGATCCGTTGTGGCGACTCTTAACCGGGAAAAGCCGAAAGAAGAAGAAGAAGAGTGTCAACTATAGAGTGAGTCCCCAAAAATGGTATTTTCCAACAAAATGATGGATATTAAGGCTAAATTAGAAAAAGTGGAATCAGATGTTGTGGCACGTAAAAAGAGAAAACTGGTGCAGGATGGTAATGATTTCAAAAATGGAATTGATTTCTCCTGGCAATGCAAACAAAGTTGTGGGAGGTCCAGAACCATTTCCAGTAAGCCCAGCTCTAGGGATTCTTCGTATTCTTCAGTTGAGGCATCATCCAAACAGAGCGTGTCATTTTGAAGATATTGAAGCTGGCACTTCTGACTCTTCTAGCTTTTTTTTAGGGGTAAACAACACATCATCCTCACAGGGAAACCAGCGGAAAAGGGTCTAGCTTTGTTTGTATAACTTGAGCACTAATCCAGGCATTCTTTAAAGTACTCAATTGTATTTATTACTGCTTGGTAGTAACTTGATTAAAGTGTAGCTATCATTCTAAGTCTTTTGGATTAAGCACTTGGGCTTCAGACCAGTTGTTGTACATTAGGAAGGTTTGTGGCCTGCACTGTGGTGGCAGGAAAGGTAGCTTACATCCTTCTAAGTTGGGAACTGCTGATTGAGGGCTCAGTGTCTGTTATTCTAAAAGTGTATTAATTCTGGTTTAAGCACTTGGGTTTCAGGCCAGTTATTTTACATTAAGAGGGTTCATGGTCTGCACTCTTGTGGGAGGAGAGGCTGGACTCTGCCCTTCTGAGCTGGGAATTTCTGGTTAAAGGCTTATAGTGCCTGCATATTTCAACTGTTTCTTACTGAAATTGGTACACCTTGTTTGCTGTAGCATAGACTAGATCCAGTCCTGCTGAATCTAGCTTTGTTTGTATAACTTGAGCACTAATCCAGGCATTCTTTAAAGTATTCAATTGTATTTATTACTGCTTGGCAGTAAATTGATTAAAGTGTAGCTATCATTCTAAGTCTTTTGGATTAAGCACTTGGGCTTCAGACCAGTCGTTTTACATTAGGAAGGTTTGTGGCCTGTACTGTGGTGGCAGGACAGGTAGCTTACATCCTTCTAAGTTGTGAACTGCTGATTGAGGGCTCAGTGTCTGTTATTCTAAAAGTGTATTAGTTCTGGTTTAAGCACTTGGGCTTCAGGCCAATTATTTTACATTAAGAAGGTTCGTGGTCAACACTCTTGTGGGAGAAGAGGCTGGACTCTGCCCTTATGAGCTTGGAATTTCTGGCTAAAGGCTTATAGTGCCTGCATATTTGAACTGTTTCTTACTGAAATTGGTACACCTTGTTTGCTGTAGCATAGACTAGATCCAGGCCTGCTGAATCTAGCTTTGTTTGTATGCTTGTTGTTTGTTTGCTAAATGCTAATTCCACCAAAAACGTGGCTTTTCAGCGCTTCTGTGGATCCCTAGTGATATCTGCATTGCTTACTGTAGCACATTGCATTTACGTTACCTGGCACTTGCTCACTAAAGCAATTATATAAGTTAGCACTAAAAAATTAAAAGCACTACACCCTCACAAACTCCCCTTGAGTACCTTGTTCCCCATTGGCCCTTTTTTTCAATTATAAAGGAATTCCCAATACTATTATAGCATGTCCAAAGGTCAGTTGTCAATCTCCTCTCTGGTCCAGCTGGTGAATCTGGGAATCTTGAGGCAATGTTACAACTGCCTCATGTACACAGAAAACCCTCTCCTCCTCCCAACAAATTCCAACACATGTGAGAGATGCAACCATATAGCCAAACTGGAGGCTAAGCTCTCTCAACTCAGTACTAGAGTAACCAGTCAGGAGGAAAAGGAAACCACACTCACTACAATTCCAGTCTCACATAGACCTACCACGACAGCAAACCAAACACATAAACACAGAAAAACATACTCGGAGGCTCTAAATAAAAATCTGCCTAAGCAGCAGAGACCTCCAAAGCAGACAACCAAGCAACCGCACACCCAAAACAAAACACATGCAACACATAGCTCACAAAGCCAGTGTGCTGAACAGTCACAGTCCTTAAGGCTAAACAACACACCTGATACACTTGTAATAGTTGACTCTATCGTCAGGCACACTGACGTCCCACTCACCAGGCTGAACAAGGAGAAGGTCACGGTGAGCTGCCTGTCAGGTGCTAGGATCCGCCACATAACACAAGCACTCAGGTCACTCCAAGGCAAGTACAAATATGACTCAGTCATTGTCCATGCTGGTGTGAATGACCTGGGACGTACCTCCCTGGACTACATGAAAAGAGACATAGAGGAGCTCTCTGAGCATGTAGCCCAGGCCGGTATGACCCTGACCTTGAGTAGCATCTTACCCTCACCAAGAATGATGCCACAATATGAAGACAAGATGATCAATTTCAACAATTGGCTTAAGTATTGGTGTCATTCAAAGGGATCAATGCCTGTCAGCCTGGGATGACATGCTCTATAAGCCACGATGCTTCGCTAGGGATGGCTTGCACCTATCACCCCTGGGCTTTCAGATATTGGCAAAGGCTCTTGCTACCCCCATAGTTCCTTTTTTAGGCAAGGCTCAAAAGACAAACCCACCTCCATAGGTATCACAAGGGATAAGAAACTAAGAGTAGTGCTACTCAATGCCAGAAGTCTAAACCTCAAGATGCATGCACTCAAAACTCTCCTTAGCATGGAGAACATCGATATCTGTGCAGTAACAGAAACCTGGTTCAAGGCTCCTGAGAGCACTCCAGCACTACCAGGTTATACCTCATACCATGCTTTTCGGCCCCAAAACTTGGACCGAACCACAAAAGGAGGGGGAGCATCAATATTCGTCAAAGATACCCACACCTCCAGGTTGGTGGCACAGCACGAAGCATCATAGACTATCCATGTGCAGCTAACAGTGGGTAAAACTGCCTTCCAGTTTATAGCCTGCTACAGACCACCCTCCCAAATCCAGGAACTCCACTCGGCCTTCCTGAGAACACTGGAAAATAGGAAGGTCTCTCCAAACACCATTATATTGGGCGACTTCAACTACCCAAACATAGACTGGGAGCATTACTCTAGCTCCAACACCCTAGCCCACAGGTCCCTAGAATTTATAAACTCAAATGCTATGGAACAACGTGTTACCACTCCCACAAGAGGGGAAAACATACTGGACCTGATCATCACCAACATGGGGACTCTATGCTCCAGACCAGAAGTGTATCCCTCACTGGTAAGATCAGACCATAAACTAATCTCACTGGATATTCACATCCTGACCCCACCCCCTGCCCAGAAAACCACAGTGAAAAACTTCTCTAAAGCAAATTTCACACTCCTCAAAACTGAGGTGGAATCCTTCAAAGCCCCGGGCCTGTGGAAAATACAGCCCAGACCGCAGAATCCTTTATAAATGCATTCTATGAACACCTTCAGGAATGCATGGATCATCTAATCCCAAATAAAACCAAGACCCAATCCTCCAAAGGCAGACATCCTGTCTGGTGGACCCCAGCCATAAACAAACTATACAATAGAAGGAGGAAGCTACTACATGATAGAGCAAAATCCCAAAAAGGGAAGGCATCTCTGATCAGTATTAGCAAAAAACTATGGGCACTCATAAAATCATCTAAGGCCAGCTTTGAGAGAAAAATTGCACAGGACACTAAGGATAATCACAAGGCTTTCTTTAGTTATGTTAGGAACCTGGGTGGGAATTCCCAGATATGCTCAGAATTAGTCCAAAATGACAAAAAATACACCGAACCCACAGACATGGCCAACATCCTAGCTGACAGGTTCAGCGCAAACTCCCCCCCCCACCAAAAGGGCAAATATCTATCCCAGCAGAGTGCTGCCCCCTGACATCTCAAATGCTCAGGTAAGAGCCGCCCTCTCCAAAGCAAAAAACACAGCATCAATGGGACCAGACCGTGTCCCGGGCTGCATCCTACATGAACTCCAAGAAGAGCTAAACCCAAACATAAAACTACTGTTCAATCTCAGCCTTACTACAGGATATGTACCCAAAGAGTGGCGTACAGCAACGGTTGTCCCTCTCCACAAAGGTGGTGCCTCAACGGATCCTGGAAACTATCGCCCCATAAGCCTGACTAGCTTGGTCTGCAAAGCTATGGAAAGGATCATCATGGACCTTATAAATAAAGATATTGGGGACCTACAGACACTGGATCCTACACAGTTCGGCTTTGTTAAGGGCAGATCCTGCCTCTTAAACCTGGTCGATTTCTTTGAAACAGTCACCAAGACCATTGACGAGGGGAAGGTGGTCCACACAGCCTACCTGGGCCTCGCATAAGCCTTCGATACAATACCCCACTCGGGCATTATAGATAAGCTCACCAGCTTAAATATAAACCACTATGTCACTAGATGGGTTGCAAACTGGCTCAAGGACAGAACCCACATGGTTAGAATTGCTGGAGCCATGTCAGACTCCAAACCAGTTACAAGTGGCATCCCACAAGGCTCAGTCCTGGGACCTCTCTTGTTCGGTATATATTTCTCAGAGGTACAGGCCAACACAGAAGGATTGTGGCTGACCAAGTACGCAGATAACTGCAAACTGGGCACCATAATCGACTCTCCAGCCGACACAAGCATCCTCCAAAAGGGCCTCATGGAAACAGACAACTGGTGCCAGAGCCATGGCCTCAAGCTAAACACCAAAAAGTGTATAGTCATCCCCTTTGTCAAAAACAAAGTGCCCACAAATTACCACATATGTGGTAATCCATTAAGTATGGAAGAAGTAATTAGGGACCTGGGGACCCACGTTGATAGCAATCTCTCATTTGACAACCACATGGCCAAAGTGGTTAGAAAAACATTTTATATAGCCCACCTAATCATGAAGGGATTCACATCTAGATCAGGGGAGGTCATTGTGCCTCTTTACTCATCCCTCATCAGGCCCATAATTGAGTACAATGCCCCTTTTGGGATGCACCTTACCAGACACCTGCAGCAACTGGAAAGACCCCAAAAGTACCTCACCAAGAGGATCAAAGGGCTCAAACAGATGCCATATGCTGCCCAGTTAAAGAAACTCCAGCTCTACTCAGTGGAATACCGCCTGCTCAGAGGCGATCTGTGCCTGACGTATAAAGCCATGTCCAACCCGGAATTAATGGACATGCTGCATCTCAGAAAATCCAAATCCCATCGAACTACGCGATCAAGAGACTTGGACCTCAGCTCTGAAATAAATAGGATATGCTGGAGGGACAGATTCATAACCCAGAGGCTCCCTTCAATCTGGAATAAAATCCCAGTCCAGGTTAGGCAGAGTCCCTCATTGACTCTCTTCACGAGGAATCTTGATGAGTGGATGGGGTATTGTAGGTTTACCCTGGGTATCACTTCTGTGTCACTGTTAGACAGAGGCACAGTATACTAACCTCGAAAAAGGGCGAAAGCCAAACACACTCTGGCTAGGCTTATAAATGCCCTAGGGCAGATAGCCTAGTATGAACCTATGAACCTATGAAAAAAAAATTGGGCACGAGTAAAGAAAAACTGAGTGCTGTGGACATTTTAGGACATAACTTATCTGTGGACAATTTGGACTTTAGCATGCTGACTGTGTCTAGTGTTTTATCTAAAAGCAATGTCACTTCTAATTCTGTGGGTTTTACAACAGACGTAAGTATCTTTAGTGATGATAACATCAGTTTAAATATAGTAAATTTATCTGACTTAAGTATATCTGAACACATAAACTAGTTTGTCGTGTAAAGGAACAAAATTTGTTCCTACTAAAAATACCAATGCTAGCAGAAATTCTTTTGGATTGTAAAAAAGTTTGTAGAACGTTACATTTAATGGTTTATTTTAACAAAAACAAAAAAACAAAATACCATATCTGTTACTAGTGACTACAAAGATGGTGAAATAACTGACGAAGATGTGGATTTTTTGATGAATCTTTCAATTTATGATTATGAGCCACTGTCAGAAGATGAAGAGTTTAATAGTACTTCTAATGACTCTTTTTAACACTGAGTATTCTAGATTCATGGTCCTCCATTACCTGGTGTTAGTAGTTTTGTATCACCAAAATGGTCTATGGCAGTGTGTGTTTTTGAGCAAGTTTTATGTAAAACAGCAGAATTTGAGTACTTTAAATTTGTTAAATCTAGAAAACAGTATAATTTATCTAGATCTGAATGGGCTGAATTGCAAAAACGAAGGGGCTGTTTACATCATGTTGTTTTCAGACAAGCCAATAAAGGTGGTAACTGGGTGATTATGTTTAAGTTGCAATACAACAAATGGTTCAAGAGTTATTGCTGGTTGAAGAGGATTATGTTTTGTTAACTAGTAATCCTGTTTTTCAGTTTAACAATGAATTATTTATATATTATTGTTGGAAAGGGGTGAAAGACTGGGTGTTCTTTCATGTGAAGATGATAAAAAATTAGAAATAGTACATCCATGTGACTCAGCATTTTACTCTATCCCTAAGTTGCACAAAAGCTTAGTTAGCCCCTCAGGTAGACCAATCATATCTGGTGTGAATTCTTTTTTGTATAATGTTGGAATTTTTTGGGATTTTGTATTTATGGAATTTTTGGTTACAATCCCTCCACATATTAAGAATACTCATGTGAATGAGAGGGAGGATAGAGGAATGGTGAGGATGCAGGGAGTAGAGGTGGTGAATGTGGATGAGTTTAAATACTTGAGATCAACAGTTCAGAGTAATGGTGAGTGTGCAAGAGAGGTGAAGAAGAGAGTACAGGCAGGATGGAGTGGGTGTAGAAGAGTGTCAGGAATGATTTGTGACAGACGAGTACCAGTAAGAGTGAAACAGAATATCTCCAAGAGGGTAGTGAGACTATCTATGTTGTATGGGTTGGAGACAGTGGCACTGACAAAAAGGCAGAAGTCAGAGCTGGATGTGGCAGAGTTAAAGATGTTAAGATTTGCACTGGGTGTGACAAGGGTGAACAGGATTAGGAATAAGTATGTTAGAGGGTCAGCCCAGGTTGGAAGATTTGGAGACAAAGCCAGAGAGGCAAGATTATGTTGGTTTGGACATGTGTTGAGGAGGGATGCTGGGTATATCGGGAAAAAGATGCTAAGGATGAAGCTGCCAGGTAAGAGGAAAAGAGGAAAGCCTAAGATAAGGTTTATGGATGTGGTGAGAAAGGACATGCTGGTGGTTGGTGTGACAGAGCAAGATGCAGAGGACAGGAAGAAATGGAAACAGATGATCCTATTATTATGTCTTCTGTTGATGATACAATATTAATAGTGAAAATGGAAAAGAAATGAAAACAAATAATTAGAAATGTATATGATAGATTACCAGAGGTTGGATTAAATATTAATAAAGAAAAAGAGGGGATAAAGAATTGGAAGGTTTACAGTTTGGCAAAGCAAAATCAGTGTTAGGAATTGAATTTAGAGAGTATGATATAATAAAGGAACAGTTGGAGAAAATCCTGAGAGATTTATAGGGACTCAGAATTATGTGGAATAGGTATAAGATGTCATTAAATAAGAAAGCACATTTGATAAGTACAATATGGATAGGGAAATTATCATACTTACCTAGGATATATATACTCAAAGAGATATAGAAAAACAGCTAAAAGAGGAGTTGTATATATGGAAAAGGATAAAGGAGGTCTGGGTTGTTTAAACCCAATAGTGTATGGAGCATATTTAAATTTATATAAGGGTTTGAGATGGATAAGTGGAGAAGACAATGTGTTGGTGACAAATATATTAAAGGAAAAATACAAAAAAGAATGGAATTTAATTAAAATAAATAAAAGAGAGAAGGAATGGAAAAACAAAGAGATAAGGATGTAGCAAGAAAAAAATAAAAGTGTGGAAATTAAGAATAAGCATACTTGAATTTTGGAAATATTGGTACAAAAATATTATGAAACAAAAAAATGATTATGCAAATCCTTGTGAACATTTAATAGAGGAGAAAGTTAAAGCCATAAAGCAAAGATTTACTAGGTGTATGAAAAATGCTGCATATCAGGATTTTTATGGAGATTGCAAATTAACACATTGCTTATCAAAGAAATGTGATTTATAAAAAGCTAATGAAATAATTTGTCTGTATTGTGGAGAAGAAGAAACCACTGAATGTGTTTTTTATCATGTAAAAAAGTTATAAATTTATGGAAAAGATAATAGAACATGAAATAAAGAATTGCAAGATTATAACAGATCAATATGGGCATGATTGAGTATGTTTTAATGGACAGCATAGTAAAGAATATGTCAATAATGTGGATAAAAATATTTGGTATAATTTAGACAATTTGAAATGAAAGTTTAAATGAAGTTATGTTCAAAGGTATGGATATTGCCAAATATTATAAAGAAAATCAAGTAGTGGTTATGGAGAAAAGAGTGGGGTGTGTATGAATGTAAATTCTTTCATGGAGAAAAGAGTGGGGTTGGTATTAATGTAAATTATTTAATGGAGAAAGAGTGGGGTCTGTACGAATGTAAATTCTTTAATAAGTAACAAAGGAATACAGTATGAAATGTCAGCTCTTTTTGTAAATATGTAATTATGTATAATGTAAATAAATTGCAAATAAAAATCTACTACTTGCAATCTGTACTTAAAGTGTTATTGTACACAAGTACATGCACAGATCCTGTTCCTAACTCAGAGGTGGCTGGGAGGATGATGCATGAGATGTAACATCAACAGAAGGGAGTGGAGGTGAATGACACCTCAGAAAAAGTAAGCAGTGTAGTAGTAGAAGACTTGGAGGAAGATATTCAAAGAAAGCTGTTTGATTGGTCTGAGGAGACAGTCAGAGAGGAGTGTATAGTTAAAATCCTCCAATCAGGAGAGTTGTGGGATGATATACTTCAAAAAATGACAACCAAAGTGAGCCAGAAAATGAGGTTTTCGGGGTGGGGGGGCATTATGGAAAAAAATAGATGAAAGAGATATAGAAACAATACTTGAAGGAAGAAGTGGAAAGACAAAGAAAACATATGCAGCTACAGTAGCAGCTACACAAGTAGGAGAAAAAGAAAAAAAGAGGGCAATGTTAAAAGAAAATTTGTAGTAAGATTTATAGTAAGAATACAAAGCAAAAAAGAACAGCAACTGAACAAATACAAGGTATAGGATAATGCAGTTTTACCTTTGGGTTTAAAAGCACAAGAGGTAAGAGCATTTATTTTGATTAAAAAGAGACATTTTATGATGTTTTCTTTGAGACTGTACAAGGTGTGGGGAGATTTTTGTGTGAATATGAAAAACAACAAGATGACAATCCTTGGAATGAATACATAATAAAAGCATATTTTTAGGAGACTAAAAAAAAGTTCATATAAATTTCAAACTTGAAGTGGAAAGACAGACTTTATCAGAACATTTAAAAATATATGTAAAGAAATAATAGACATTTTAAAAAGTTTATGATAATATGGGTTTGTGGACTGGGGCATGGGATTTGTCTGATAATGGAAAACATGTACATATTCCTAGTGTTATAAATGTTGATGGTAACAGCAGTGTTGCAAAATATTGGGGACAACCAACATACTATTTTTGTGTAAATTTAGGACACTGAGTTAATATTTGTAACAAAAAGACATTTATATATATATATATATATATATATATATATATATATATGTCTGTGTGTGTGTGTGTGTGTGTGTGTGTGTGTGTGTGTGTGTGTATGTGTGTTAAAACAGGACATGAAGAAAAATGTAAACTTGAATGTTATACATGTAAAAAATGGGAAATTTATGGATGGATTGTAAAGAAAATATTATGATCTTAGTAGTATAAATCAGAAAAAAAGAGGAAAAGAGAAAAAAGTGACTGAAGATGAGATAGAAATAGATGAAAACTCAGAAAAAAAGGGAGATACAGAAACTATAATGAAGATGATGGATTACAGATAGAATCAGTAGTTAGGGATGAAGAAGACTTAAGCTGGAAAATGGTAATAGTGAAAAGGAATTCCATTGTTGGAAGAGTTAAACACAGAAAAAGAATATTTAAAGTGATTAATATAAATGAAAAGAAAAAAGAGAGATGGTTAAAGATTTTCTTATAAGAAATTAGCATTGGATGATAGCTCCTAAAATACGATGTTGATATAATTATTCTGGAGGATATAAAAATTCTGACACATGAAGAATGATTAGAGACACAAAAAATATGGGATGAGGAAATAATATGGCACATAGGGAATGAACAGTTTTCAGGAATAGTAGTACTATGTAGAAAAGCAGTGAAAATTCTGGATGTCATATTAGTGAAAATGGGAAGACTAACAATTAAGTTTACAGGAGCTGTTCTAGGATTGGTGTGGTCTAGCTGATCTCTGGAGTGAATCCAAACAAAATCCAAGGCATCCATTGAAATCTACAGAAAAATACGTATTTTTATTTCACTGTACTACACTTTTAAGCTGTATATTACTGAATTGCTGCCTACTTTAACTCTTTTTAGCTGTTTTAACTGTTTTGTTGTTTCACTGTTTTATTTGTTTGCCGTTTGAGACTGTTTTTCCTGAATTTTGTATTTTCAAGTACTTGTGTATTTTGTACCATAGGCTAGATTTAGATTTGCTGAATCTAGACTGTTTGGCATTATCTGAGCACTAAAACTGGCCATCTTACATTAAGAGGGGTCCATGCACCTTTGTTGCAGAAGAGTGTAGCAAAGGACCCATCTGAGATGGAGATTGTTGGAATAAGACTCAGTATTGAGCATTTCCATTGGCCAGCTTGTTTGAAAATTGCTTAACTTGTTTTGAAAAAGAGTTCTCACATTTGCTGCATAAGCCCAGTGTTTGCATTAGTTTGCACCTATTTTAACACAGCTCCACAGACTTTGTTGACCAGCCACTGTTCTACTGTCTTCATCTCAGCAATCCGAGGCATCTGTTTGTGCATAGTGCTGCTTTGCACAGCACTGTGCAGTGGAGGTAACCATTGGTGGTTATAGATGCAAAAGCTAAAGAAGATTTATTTTCTCTTAGAAGCTACCCATGCTCCAACTGAGGAGTCCCTTAAATTGTGCTTAGCTGCTCAGAGAGCACCTCAGCTAGGCTTTCTACAGCATTTGCTTCTTTAACTGAAATCTCCTAATCCATAATAGTCTCATACCCTTGAGAGACCCAAATAGTATAGACCCAGCATTAAGCCCCCAATTGAACCACATCCTTCGTCATTAAAGTAAGCAAATTTATACCTAGTATTATGGATGGTCAGCTCTCCTCCATTTATCCTGACAGCCTGATTAACATGGGTATCCTGAGGCAGTGTAGCAATTGCCTCATGTACACTGACAACCCACTGCTCCTAAACCACTCAAGCTCAATTTGTGAGAGAATTTGGAATCCTTGTTCTCTCATTCACAAAACAGTGATACTGAACAGGTTGTCAGCCCACATACTACACCTCTTGCCCAAACCATGGCCTCAACACATAAACTATTATACATGAAGATACACTATCAGAAATTGACCTAAACACTAGAGACCTCCAAAACACAAGCATGCTACACCTAATGCAGTTCCTACAGAACTCAATATGCATAAAACCACAAGCACAAGTGTCTCACCAAACAAGCCCTTAAGGAAAAGCATATCCAAACTAAATGTTTTGGTCATAGGAGACTCTATAGTGAGACACACAGATGTCCCACTCACCAGGCTGAACAAGGAGAAGGTTATGCTCAGCGGTATGTCAGGTGCCAGGATCCAAAGCAAAATTAAGAATGAATGACCAGCACAGCTAAACTGACAAGTGTTATTTATTAAATACAAAAGTAAGTGCTTTCATGCATAAGCACTTCATCAGACTGAGTGCCTTTTTAGACAATGTCACAACAACAAAATTCCCAACATAAAAATATCTTCAAAAAGCAACCTCAAGGTTACGCTGCTAAATGCTAGGAGTCTAAACCTAAAACTGCACTCACTGGAAGCAGCTCTCACCTTACAATATGCTGATATCTGTGCAGTCACAGGGACTTGGTTTAAAGGATGTGAAAAGCACCCCGGCCATACCAAGTTATAATGCCTTCCACATATGCAGACCACAAACTGAAAGTGCAAGAACTAAAGAAGGTGGAGTATTAATATTCATCAAAGATAAATGCACCTCTAGACTGGTTAAACAAAATGATTCCCTTGAACTGATCCAGGTCCAATTGGCTGTAGGTAAGATCCTTCTCCAAGTTATTGCCAGTTATAGCACCCCCCTCCATGAACCAGGATACCCATACTGCATACTTGGATCTACTTGAATCTCTCAAGATACACCAAACACCCTCATTTTAGATGACTTTAACTACCCATCCATAGATTTGGTAAATTATACACGTACTAACACACTTGCCCAAAGGTTCATGGACTTCATCGACTCTAGTACCCTGGACCAGTTGGCTGACACCTCCACAAGGAGCCCAAACATTCTGGATCTGGTACTCACTAACATGGGTGATCCTTGTACGGCCCTCCCTAGTGAGGAGAAGAGAGTATTTTACAATGAAGTCCCTCCCTAGTGAGGAGAGGATAGTATTTTACAGTTAAAGTGACACATTATCCAGTTAATGGGCATTTTACATGTAATTCAAAGAAAGCTGTTTATTTGGCTAGTTGTGAATCCTGACAAGCATTTTATATTGGGAAAACATCGAGAAAATGGAAAGAGTTTATGAGCACTTGCTTGACATTAGGAAAGGTTAATGTACTAATGCCCTGAGTAAACACATACAAGGAAATAGTGGGCACAAGTTTACCTTTGTTGTTATTGAACATGTAGTTAAAGATCCTAGGGGGTGTTTATGAAAGTGCATTTGGATAGAAGAGAGTTGGCATGGCAGTTGTAATTGAATGTCTTAAGTACCCCAGGTCTTAATGAAACTAGTTCTATTAATTCAATATTAAAACTTAAACATCATTACTCTTAAACAGGTCTGTGCGTTTAATGGCTGTTCAAAAATTTCCTTGTCTTAAACAAATGTATTTTGGTTACTGAGTTTATTTTCTTACACACACACACACACACACACACACATATATATATATATATATATATATATATATATATATATATATATATATGTGTGTGTGTGTGTAAATATGTATAAATATATATATATATATATATATAGAGAGAGAGAGAGAGAGAGAGAGAGATTTTATTTTGTGTTATAATATTTATATTGCTACAATATACTTTAAATAGGTTGCTATTTTTAAGAAATTTTACAGCATTTTATTTGATGGTTACTCCATTTAATGAGATCACAACACATAATGTATGCTATTTAATGACCTGAAATGAATTGTCTTTAGTTCTGATGAAGTTCCATAGCTAAAATGCTAAAATGAAGTGGAATAAAAGTGCTTAACCTCTGGTTTTATTATACTGAACATTCATTAAATTCATTTTATCGGAGCTGTTTCTGGTCATTTGTTGGATATTACAGGTGTTTTTTTTTTTTTGGTTGCAAGTTCATGTGTTATTCCCTTTGACACTATTCCCTATACAGGCATCATTAATAAACTCACCCAGCTGGAGATCAACCTGTATATTGTCAGGTGAGTTGCAAAATGTCTCACCAGTAGAACACACCACAGTCAAAATAGATGACTCTACCTCCATTAGCAGACTTGTAACCAATGGTGTTCACAGGGATCAGGTGGGAGGCTGGCATAATGGTTAAGGTGTTTACCTTACTGGCACAAGATGCAGGGTTTGATTCTCGTGTGCGGTAGCTGGCTAAGCTTAAAATGGCCCACAAAGGAAGCTAGTTTAATACTAAGCTATGAACTAAGCTATGAACCTATAAACCTACTGGGCCCCATTGTTTGAAATCTACTTCTCAGATGTACAGGTTTAAACAAAAGGCCTATGGCTGACAAAGTTTGCTGATGATTGCAAACTGGATGTAGTCATCTAGTCCCCAAACAGTGTCAATACAACAAAAGGGACTTACACAGACAAACGACTGGTGCCAAAGTCATGGGTTAAAATTCAATGCAAAAAAATGCGTTATCATCCCCTTCACTAAGGACGACATTCCTGCTGATTACCACATTAATAACAACACCCACCACATTAATAACAACACCCAAAGCATGCAATCAGTGGTAAGAGATTTGGGCACACAGGTTGACAGCAACCGTTTCTTTCACCACCACATCTCCACACTGATAAGAAAGATTGTCTACATCATCCACCTCATAAGTAAAGGCATTGCATCCAGAACAAAAGAGGTTATAACCTCCCCTGTACTTTTCACCAATAATGGAGTACAATGCTACCTTTGGTATGTACCTTACCAGGCACCTGCAACAACTGGAAAGACCTCAAAGGTTTCTTACAAACTAAATGTGGGGTCTTCAGCATATGTCATATGTTGACAGACTGAAATCACTGTCAGTATACTTACAGACAACTCAGAGGTGACCTCTGCCTTGCATATAAAGCCATCTCAGATCCTGGTCTAAAGGAAATACTGTACATTTATAAATCAAATGGTATAAGATGCACTCACCCTAGGGAACTCATCCTAGTATGTGACATCAGCAGGACTTGCTGGAGAGACTGATATGTCTCACAGAGGTTACCTCTTCTCTGGAACAATCTTCCAGTTCAGGTTAAGCAGAGCCCCTCGCTGACCCTATTTAAGTGTAACTTGGATGATGGAATGAGAAGCCACAAATTCACCTGTGGAGTTTCACCTGTGTCCATCTTGGACAGGGACACTAGTTGTTGACTTAGTTACACTTAATACCTTGATATTCTTGGGAACAGATGTTGTACTTGGCTAGGCTTATAAGGGCCCTAGGTCCATTAGCCTATTAACCTCCTATGATCCTATGATCCTATGATAAGATGATAAGAAAAGGTGTATAGAATTATTCTTATATATGCATATGAGATTAGTAAAAAAAATGAAAATTTATTTCAGAAAATATTGAATTATTTATTTGTAAACATGGATATTATAATTATAGGAGATTTTCAATTGTGACTTAAGAAGAAATAAAAAGAAAAGAGGAAGTTGTAAAAAAGATGATGGAATTAATAAAATGTGGAAAATTAGTTATAGGGGATAAAAAACATGGACTTACAGAAAAGGTTCTTTAAAATCTGAAATTGATTAATTTTTGGTATCAGAATGAATATGTATAATGGAAGAAGAAACTACTGTCACAGGTTTCTCAAATCATTTGGCAATATTGTTGGAATATATCATAATAAAATGTATATAAAGACAGGAAAAGGTATTAAAAGAATAAATGAAAATCAATGGAATGAAAAAGGAAAGTAAGATATTAAACGATTATATAAGGATCATATTACTATAAAAGCATTTTATGTTAATTACTCAGAATGATGGATTTCTTTTAAAAGAAAATATAAAGATAGTTATCTATTTTGGAAAAATAAAGAAAAGCAAAAATATACTAAAATGCAAAGAGAAGTGAAGATTAATTTAGAAAATAATAACAAAGATTATTATGAAAAGGAAAATAAATGTATAAGAAAAATTATGAGAAAATTAGAGAATTATTGTAATATACAAAGGTATTTTTACAAGGAAGAAAATAAGACATTTCACCTTATTTAAGCAAGATAGTGAAGGAGGATATTACCATAATGAGAGAAATCAAAGATAAAGAAGGTAATATAAAGAAAAGTCAGCAACAAATTTTGGGAATTATTGTAGTAATGGGAAGTAAAAAAACATCTAAACAAATTTATAAATAATTTTAAAAAGAGATCACACTGTATGACTTAGAAAAAAGTATTTAAACAGTTAAATGTGGAATCAGCATCTGGCCCAGATGGTATTGGGTTGAAATGTATAAAAATCTAGAAATATGGAAAAAAATTGTTTAATATGTGTATTCAATGAATGGTTAAATGAAGGATTAAAATATAAGGGAATGTGTAGTAGAGTATTGAAATTTATATGAAAAAAGGGAGGAGAAGAAGAAGATGTATATAACTAGAGACCAATTGTCCTAAATAATACAGACTATAAGATATTTATGAAAATAATACAAAAAAGAGATTTAAGAATAATATGCAATACATAGTACGAAAGGAAAATGATGCCAAGAATGATTAGTTATAGTGAGAAAAGTTATAGATGATATAATTTAGAAGGAAAGTAGATATTAAATGTATGGTAGGTAATATTAATAAGACATTTGATTCAATACAGCATGATATATTGTCAAAATAATGGATATGCATAATGCTAATAATACTAAACAAAAAGCAAGTGTCTAGAACAGCTTATAAGAATAATAATGTAAGAGTCTTAGTTAATGGATAGTTAAGTAAAGAAATAGATATAAATGATTGGTATAAGACAAGGACATCCTATGAGTAGTGTTTTATTTGTTTTTGTCAAGAATACAATAGTTAGAGAGGTAAATCAGAAAATGAAGAATGCAAATTAAAAAAAAATTCAAATGTAAATAAAGCTTTGATACAGTACAACATGAACTTTTGTAGATAATTAAGGAAGAATATAACATTAGTAAAAATAAGAATTTATGTTGCTCCAAATATAATAAAAATAAAGTAAGAACTTTAGTGAATGGATGACTAAGCAAAGAAATGTATATATATATATATATATATATATATATATATATATATATATATATATATATATATATATATATAAATATAATGGCATATGTCAAGGATGTTGTATGAGCAGTATATTATTTGCATTAGTTATGAATGTATTAGTCAGAGATGTAAATTTGTACATGTGAGATGCTACTTATAATACTACTGAAGATATAAATATTCCACTCATGATTACTTATTCAGATGATAGTATGTTGACTATGAAAAGCAAAGTCTAGATGAAAGAAGTTATATGTTATACACATCAATGTTTAAACATAAAAGCCATGACCTTAAATAAAGAAAAAAGTAAAGGATTGGGTAACATAGTACAAATAGGAGATCTTTTTCGATGATAGGAATAAGATTTCAAGGTAAAAATGTAAGCGAGGAACAATGGAATAGGATAGTAGATAAAATAAAGGAGCTATTTTATTTTTGGAAAACATACAAGCTATCACTTAATAACAATTTTTATTTGACATGTTCATTTTTACTGGGAAACATGGCATATTTAGCTATTGTTTATATGTTGCCAATAATCTATAAAAACATAAATGCTATAAGTATTTTTTTTTTATTTTATATGGGATTCAAGATGTAATCCAGTGAAGAGAGGAGTTTTACATATGGACAAGGAAGATGGAGGCTTAGGATTAATAAAATCAGTTGTTTATGTGGCTTCTTTGAATTTGTATAAACTGTTGTTTTGGATAAATGATACAAATGAAAAGTTGGTAGCAAATTTATTAAAGTCCAAATATTAGCAGCATTGGGAAATGTTAAAAATTTCAAAAGAGGAAAAGCATGTTTAAATGAAATAATGAGATGTTATCAAGAAAATGTTATTTTATGGAAAATAAAAATTGATGAAATAGAAAATGAGAGGAAAGTATAGTATAAAAATATCTTGGAACAAAATTATTATATTAATCCTTGGGTTGTGCCAGTTGAGTTAGACAGTTAAGCTGTAACAGTATGAAATTTGTGGTATAATAAAAAGAAGACAGTCAAGATTTTTTATGGAGATTAATGATTAATTAATTATCAGTAAAAGGAAATATAGAGAAAATAGTAATAATCCAGAAGGCAAAATTTGCGGGAAACACACTTTTTAAAATATACATTTTAAAACTTTATTCCATAAGTGCTTTCAGCTAGGAAATACCAGCCTTCTTCAGACATTCAAAAAATCATATGACAAACTCTTTTATAACCCAACCTCGTAAGTGTTAATGACATAACATTTTAAAGCAACAACATATTAAAAAAAAATACGTTTTAAAAACATTTATATAAATATTTGTTATATAACTATCCATCAAAGGTTTTTAATTTTAACTTACAAGAAATAGGCACTACATCATTTAACCCTGGATAAGCCGATGCATTCAACTCTCTATGTTCTAAAAAAATACTCCATGGTTCCCCCCCTGGAGTTTTTTTGCAACTGTTCCAGTATGACAAATTTAAAACTATGACTTGGGAATTTCTTTAAGTGTTTTAGTAAAGCACTGGTCTCTTTATGTGTATGCATGTCATAAATGTGTTCATACACATGTTATTTAAATTTTCACTGTCTTTCCCACATAATATGCAGGATAAGATCTGCATTTTGCAGCATAAACCACTCCTGTTGTTTGGCAAGAAAAACAACCAGAAACTATAATGCACTTGGAACCCAAGTGCACCTGGTTACATTCCAAAATAAACTTGCATTGTGAACACATTACACACTTTGTCATTTTCTGCACTGGTTGCATATGTAAAAGGGATAAACTGTCACACCAGTCTTTAAGGTTACTATCCTGCCTAAATACAAAATCAGGAAAATTGCCATTTTTTTCCATTAGCTGTTTATCTGTTCTAATAAATGCCCATTTTTATTAATAATATCCATTATATTTTTACTATGGGCATTAAATGTAGAAATAAATGCATTTTTTGTATTTTTTGCTTGTTGCACACCACTTTCTCATTGTGAAAAAGGTTGTCACCCTATTATCTGATGCCATTATTCCTTTAGTTTCATTTTGGATACCATTTGTGGAAGAAGAAACTTCTCCATAAACTTCACCAAATGCCCTGGCATGATGGTTTTGTAATAAGAGAATGTACTGCCTGATAGTCTCTTCTTGATAATCTCAAATTTTATAGGTTCATAGGTTAATACTAAGCTAACTGCCCTTGCAAGCTATTTTAAGCCTAGCCAATTATCCCTTGTAAGACTCAAACCCTGCACCTTGTGGTTGTAAGGCAAACACCTTAACTATTAGGCCACCCTCCCATCCCTTAAATAAACAGCCACTGCAAGGCTCAAACCCAGGACCCTGTACACTGCAGTCACAGTAGTTAACCACTAAGCCATCACAGCCGGACATGTATATATATATATTTATATTGTTAACCAACTGCACCGAGTAACCCCTGCTCACAAACATGTTTCCTATAAAGTGTACTTCATTTAAGAAGTCAGGCATATATGTTACCATTCTTGCGGCCCTTTATAACAGCTTTTTGACATAGTATGGGTGGCTACTTGTAAAATGCAAGTATTTATTTGAAAATGTTTTTTTTTTCCTAAAAACACAAGCTTTTAAACCAGCTTCCATTCTACTTAGTTCTACATCCAAATAAGATAGAGTTCATACTTAACTGGTATGTAAACTTCAAAAAGTCAGTTATAGTATTTAAAGATTGTACAAAATCTAGTATTAAATCAACAGGACCATCCCAAGTAATAAACAAATCATCTAAAAAATGAACATACAACCTAACTTACTTGAAAAAGTCACTATTAAATAAATAGCGTAATTCCCATACTAACATAACCACATTTGCATATAATGGCCCACAAGATGAGCCCATGGCTACACCTGTTACTTGTTTAAAATACTGGCCATCATAATACAACAAGTTGTTATGTCAAACCATTTCAAGTAAATGAGAAATTGTATTTATCTTATCCTGTTCAACATGTACAGTCAGTGAAATATTTATTAAACCATTCTAACCTAATAATATGGGGGATGCAAGTAAATAAGTATTTTACATCAATTGTCAGAAAAAATCCCTTTCTGAATTGTTGTAAGTCATTACATTTCACCAAAAAATCCCAAGAATCATGACAGAGATGTTTAACAGGGACGAAATAATGCTTTAGTTGTTCATCAATAAATTTTGCTATATAATTCATCTTTGAGGAAGTGCCATCAACAATGGGTCAGGGGGGTTTATATAAATCTTTATGTAATTTTGGCACACCAAAAATTGTGGCCAATTTAGGAGCTGTATTACAAACATAATTATATTGCTCCTCAGTCAGCTGACCCTGTGTTAACATATCATATAAAAAAAATCTACTCTATTGTATGAAATATTGATTTTGTTCAGGGATGCCTCAATATAAGAGTCCTCATATAACAGTTGGAGCATTTATTGGTTATAGTCCACCTGGTCCATGATAATGATACCCCCTCCTTTATCAGACTGCATAAATCGAAGAGAGCCTGATGATTTAATGTCATCCATTAGGTTACATTGCACAGATGTTAAATTAAAGGCAATAGGTAGGGTGTTTATTTTTCAAGCAAATGTCTCAAGTCCAGTTCATATGCATCTTCAAGGGTTTTTAACACAGGATGCAGGTCAGGATTGAAAGTACTGAGGATGCGTAAATTTGTTGCTACTGAATAACTGTTGTTAAAATAAACAGACAAGTTCAGCTTGCTCACATATAATTTCAAGTCTATTAAAATTTTAGACACATTAGCTCTTCTTGTAGGTATAAATGTCAGGCCCTTACTGAACAAGTCTGCATGGGCCTGAGTTATATTATAACTACTAAAATTATATAAGCTGAAATCCCCAGTACAGTTTTTTATAAGAGACAAAATTAGATGCACATAAGTCACCTACCAGTTTCTCTGGTTCCCGTCCAAAGACTCCTCCTCTGTTGTTGGTTCAGTGGATAATTTGCAGACCTGTAGTTGTAATTCACCCCCTTGTTCCGAATTCATTCCGACCGTCGCACCCCAGGCTGTTCCAAAGGGGCCTGTAGATTAGTAAAAACCTGACCATTTTCATCTCCACGGTCAATATTCTAATTGTCAGAGAAAGAAACAGTCCTTTGTTGTCCTTTGGATGGACTGGGGTATGCTTTTTCATTTAAGTAATCAAGTCTGTCCCTTTCCAATTTGCATTTTTCCTGTTGATTTATGGCTTTGCTCATGTTGTGTATTTCGAAAAAAATTCTGTCATACTGTACTTTAAATTGATGAAAAGCATTATCTTGAATAAGAGTTTCATCCATGGTCTTAATTGTTGAATACAGCTCATTCATTTCTTTAGAATTATACCGGACCAACAGTTCCATTAGCTCACAGGCATGTCTATTATACATACTGAGTAAATCTTTATGTAATGGTGAATTCTCTATTAAACCAGTAGGGTACTATCAGTACCACAGGCCCTTTGGGACCTGCCTGTGCTTAATGCATTCTCTAAAATACACATTTTTATGAAAACGTTTATGATATCTCATTAAAAGTTCATAATATAGTGTTAAATTACCTTCAATAGCTGTTTGATGGACCACACTCCCTGTAATTGAAGGCCTCGAGTTATTTGTAACATTTGCAGTTACAGATGAATTAGATACATTGTATCTTACTGCAGTCTGGGCTTGAAAATGTTCCTGCCCAGGTGGAATACCGTCAAAAGATGAATTGGAAGGTTGAATGTGTAAATTCATTCTGCAAGCCACCAATTACTGTTTTGTTAATGTTGAGTCAGTTGCTGTATTAGCAAAGTTAAGTTATTAACAGAAGTTTGCAATTGATCAAACTCTGTTCATGAAACATGCCTTGTAGTCATCTGTGGACTGTCTTCTGCCATTATTAACAACCAGCAAAAACTGAGAAAATAGTAGTAATCCAGAAGTCAGAATTTGCAGGAAACACACTTTTTAAAACACACCTTTTAAAACTTTATTCCATAAGGACTTTCAGCTAGGAAGTACCAGCCTTCTTCAGACAGTCAAAACATCATATGAGAAACTCTTTTATTGCCCAACCCAACCACTTGAGTCTTAAAGACATAGCATTTTTAAGCAACAACATATTAAAATAAAATACTTTGTACAATGCATTTTTTTAAAACATTTATATAAATATTTGTTATTTAACTACGTATCAAATGTTTTTAATTTTAACTCACAAGTAATAGACACTACATCATTTAACCCTGGATAAGCAGATTCATTCAAGTGTAAAATCCATCACAACTCTCTATGTTCTAAAAAATACCCTATGGTCCCCCCTGGGTTTTTTTTTAACAACTGTTCCAGCATGACAAATTTAAAACTATGAATTGGGAATTCCTTTAATTATTTTACTAAAGCACTGGTCTCTTTATGTGTATGCATATCATAAATGTGTTCACACACCTGTTGTTTAAATTTTCGCTCAGTCTTTCCCATATTTAGGTTATATATTGTCTTCTGGAAATAGTTATTCATTGGACTTGTAAGTATCTATATATATGGTTTTAAACATTTAAAATAGGTGGGGGGCTACATCCCACACACCCCCAATGTGGGGGGCAGTGCCCCCTACAACCCCCCTTACTTTATATGCTAACTCCAGGATCACACTACAGTGGGGAACAGGCCGTATATAACTTTCAATGAAATGAGTATCAGTCAAATGAGTTTTCAGTGAAATGAGCTTTCAGTGAATTGCTGGCAGGCAACTGAGTTTCACTGAAATGAGCTTTCAGTGAAATGCAGTAGACCTATATATGGTTTCACTTCATAATACTGAAATATCACAATACTGAAATTCAGAACACTGAAACCAAAATCCTTAAAGTTTAAAATCCTGAAAACTCAAAATACTGAAACTCAAAATACTGAAAACACACAGCATACATATACTGAGTTTAAACAAGATAAGTCATATTACTTTCCACCAAGTATAAGCAGGGGGGCAAGCCCCCCTTCACCCACCATGGGGGGGCTGTGCCCCCCACACACCCCCTGCTACTTATATATATATCAACTCTAAGATTGCACTTCAGTACACTAAGTGCAGTCTTGGCGTTGATATACTTAAGTACCAGGGGGTGTGGGGGTGCAGCCCCCCCACATGGGGGATGCAGGGGGGCTTGCCCTCCTGCTTATATTTGAAGAAATTTAATTACATTTTTGTTGTTTACAGTCAGTATATGTATCTTATCTGTTTTCAGTATTTTGACATTCAGGATTTTGAGTTTTCAGGATTTTGATTTTCAATATTTCAAGCTTCCATATTATGAAGTTTTCTAATTTTCATTGTTTTGATATTTCAGTGTGATACTATATATATATATATATATATATATATATATATATATATATATATATATATTAGCGTGAGTGTACGTGATGAAGGGGTCTTGTCCATCTGCAAAAACACAGACATATTTTATTTGCTGTTATGTTGTACCCCTTTGTAGGAGAGTGTTTTGGATAAACTTGAAGTGTCCACAGTCTGTGTAGTACTGTTGATCTTAAAGACTGTTTTGTGTTAGCATGCATTTTCTGAATAATATAAAATCTGAGACAGAAATGTACATCATTATTTAGTTATTTTAGTCTTGAACAATTTGCTAAAAACTCACAAATGTTATGAGGAACAGACCTAAAATATGAGGCAAAATCTGGACTGTTGATCGATATGGTGGTCTTTAATGCTGCTGCAATGATATCTCTTACAGCTACTGTGTATTCAGTGTTTTTGTCTCATAAATTGACCTCACCTTTCTGCACTAAACTTCTATATTTGTAACTTTGTACTGTCCACCCAGGCTATGTCTAAACAGTACATTACCTGATTAACAAAAGATAAATCACACAAAATAATGAGACAGTGCACTATATTCTTCCTCAAAGGCTTATAACTTAAAAAAAAATACATACAGTAATGCACAAATTTTCTGTGCACTGCTAAGACTGAGTATATAAGGTGAGAAACATGATGCCATCAATACCGCATTTGACATAGCCTTAGATGGCTTATGACAATTTCAAATTTTGCCCTGAGTTTTATTTTGCTATTGGACATGTAGTTAAAGAATTATTGATTTTTTCAAACGTCTGTGATAGTGTACGATACTTGTTTTTCATGATGCAAAATTCAAAAACAGAAAGATTTATTTTATTAGCCAGTTTAAAATCTGTTCACTTAATCTGTATTATCCAGGAAAAATAAACAAAGTGGAGTCTACTTTTGTATCTCAGTGTATTTAAATTTTAATTTAGTCTGTCAGGATATTCAGTTAACTTGTTACTCAACACTCCTGGAAAAATTAAACATGAACTGTTCATTTAACAATATTTCTTTTCTCTAAACATGCTTTAAGATACAGAATTAGATTCTATCCCGATTTTAACTTCAGTTCACTTACTGTGCTACCATTCTGGTATGCAATTTGAGTCATTTTGGTGACATTGACTAATACTACTCTGGTCTGGTTCAAATCCTAAATTATAGCTGTTACCTTTCCAGATCAGGCAATATATAGACTGACTTTAATTCTAGCATCCTGACTCTTAGCTAGTGACTTAACCAAAAAGTGCTCCTAGGATAAGTCTGAAAAAGATGTGTGTCCATCCATACTATACCTGGGTTAACAAATGCAAACGTAAATGCATTTTTGAAGACAGTGGTCAAGATAGGGTTTCACTTCCGTGGTCTCTATCTTACTAGCTTTAATTAATCTGCTATAACGTATAAGTGTATTGAAAGGTATAATAAACAAAATGGTACAGCTTAGAAATAATTGTTCCATATGACTCCTGCTTTAGAAAGGCCAGTAGCTCTCCTGTATCTCTTCTTATTTCCATTTACTTACTAACCAGTGAGAAGGTAAGTAACATTATGATATCAACGGGCCTTCCATTTCCAACTGTAACTTTCAACGTAGGTTACACGGGTGCACAAGTGCAATTTTAATGAAGATAACCTCTCAACAGCATCAAGCCAATTGGGATGCAACCCTGTGCAAGCTTATTATTTCATGTTCAGAAGGTACATCAGAATAATAACATAAACTATCAGAATTACTCCTGTTTCCTTTTTATTCTCCTTCATTGTATCATCTTCAGAAACCCTATATTTGCAAGTTAATATCAATACTTTCTTAGTGAAGCTTTACTTTATTTTTATTTATGATTCTGTTTATGTTTTAATGGTTTTACTAAAATATTTCTGTCTGAAATGTGGCTGTCTTAGTGCTTTTTATTTGCATTTACAGCTGTAAGCTAAACATTGACTTTTACTTGATCCCTGAGAGCGCTGTGTGAAGTTATTTATCTGCTAATTAGTGAACGAATATATCAGCCTGCTTTGAAGAAATGCTTGTTTGTGTAATTCATAGCTTCTGAATATCCCAAATGTGTTAAAAGTCTTTTTCCTGCATATTACTTCTCTATAAAATGTGTTTGACACTTTTTACTTGCTCAAACATCAAAGTTTTCATAATATTTGAGCTTTCAGACAGTTTCTTATGAAGTTTTAGGAGATGTTTTTCCATGCTGGCAGTCAAAATATAATGCATGAAAATATTTCTGCAGACACCTTTACCCATTTTATTTTTAGTTTGCTGCTTTATAAAATTGTTTCATATGATACGTTTAAGTCAGAGTCTTGAGCGTACACGCCTTCTGTTTTTTTTAGTCACTATTTTATTACATTAAGTTTCACACAATATTGATTTGTAATACACATTCAAAGAATCTGTGCAAAATCATTAAGTATACGGATTGATGTTTCATTGGATTCTAAGTCAGTATTTAACTGGTTAGCACTGAATCATGGTGGAGAAATGGCATAGGCATTATCCTAAAGGAACAGTATGCTAAGAGTGTTTTGGAGGTGAAAAGAGTGTCGGATAGAGTGATGTTTATGAAGCTGGAAATTGATGGTGTAATGATGAATGTTGTTAGTGCATATGCTCCACAAGTTGAGTGTGCAATGGATGAGAAAGAAACATTTTGGAGTGAGTTGGATGAAGTGGTGATGACTGTACCCAAGGGTGAGAGAGTGGTGACTGGAGCAGATTTCAATGGGCACGTAGGTGAAGGGAACAGAGGGGATGAGGAAGTGATGGGTAGGTATGGTGTTAAGCAAAGGAATGCAGAAGGTCAGATGGTAGTGGATTTTGCAAAAAGGATGGACATGGTTGTGATGAATACATATTTTAACAAGAGGGAGGAGCATAGGGTGACATACAAGAGTGGAGGAAGATGCACACAGGTGGATTATATCTTATGTAGAAGGGCCAGTCTGAAGGAGATTAGAGACTGTAAAGTGGTGGCAGGGGAAAGTATAGTTAGGCAGCATAGGATGGTGGTTTGTAGGATGACTTTGGTGATCAAGAAGAAGAGGATGAGTGTGAGGGCAGCACCAAGGATCAAATGGTAGAAATTGAAAAAGAGTAATTGTGAGGTGATGTTTAGGAAAGAGTTAAGACAGGCACTGGGTGGCAGTGAAGAGTTACCAAATAACTGGGTAACTACAACAGAGCTAGTAAGAGAGATGGCTAGAAAGGTGCTTGGTGTGACATCTGGAAAGAGGAAGGAGGACAAGGAGACCTGGTGGTGGAATGAAGAAGTACAGGAGAGTATACAGAGAAAGAGGTTGGCAAAGAAGCAGTGGGATTGTCAAAGAGATGAAGAAAGTAGACAAGAGTATAAGGAGATGAGGTGCATTGCAAAGAAAGAGGAGGGGAAGGCTAAGGATAAGGTGTATGAAGAGTTGTATAAAAGGTTGGACACTAAGGAGGGAGAAAAGGACCTGTACCGATTGGCTAGACAGAGGGACCGAGCTAGTAAAGATGTGCAGCAGATAAGGGTGATAAAGGATAATGAGGGAAATGTACTCACAAGCGAGGAGTGTGTGCTGAGCAGATGGAAAGAGTACACTGAGGGGCTGATGAATGAAGAGAATGAGAGGGAGAGAAGGTTGGATGATGTGCGGATAGTGAATCATGAAGTGCAGTGGATTAGCAAGGAAGAAGTAAGGATAGCTATGAAGAGGATCAAGAATGGAAAGGCTGTTGGTCCAGATGACATACCTGTGGAAGCATGGAGGTGTTTAGGTGAAATGGCAGTGGAGTTTTTAACTAGATTGTTTAATGAAATCTTGGAAAGTGAGAGGATGCCTGAGGAATGGAGAAAAAGTGTTTTGGTACCGATTTTTAAGAATAAGGGTGATGTGCAGAGCTGTAGTAACTACAGAGGGATTAAACTGATCAGTCACAGCATGAATTTATGGGAAAGAGTAGTGGAAGCTAGGTTAAGAAGGGAGGTGATGATTAGTGATCAGCAGTATGGTTTCATGCCAGGAAAGAGCACTACAGATGCAATGTTTGCTCTGAGAGTGTTGATGGAGAAGTACAGAGAAGGTCAGAAGGAGTTGCATTGTGTATTTGTGGATTTAGAGAAAGAATATGACAGAGTGCCTAGAGAGGAGTTGTGGTATTGTATGAGGAAGTCGGGAGTGTCTGAGAAGTATGTAAGAGTGGTACAGGATATGTACGAGGGTAGTGTGGCAGTGGTGAGGTCTGCGGTAGGAATGACAGATGCGTTTAAGGTGGAGGTGGGATTACATCAAGGATCAGCTCTGAGTCCTTTCTTATTTGCAATGGTGATGGACAGCTTGACAAATGAGATCAGACAGAATTCTCTGTGGACTATGATGTTTGCAGATGACATTGTAATCTGTAGTGAGAGTAGGGAACAGGTGGAGGAGACCCTGGAGAGGTGGAGATATGCTCTAGAGAGAAGAGGAATGAAGGTCAGCAGGACTAAGACAGAATATATGTGTGTGAATGAGAGGGAGGATAGAGGAATGGTGAGGATGCAGGGAGTAGAGGTGGCAAAGGTGGATGAGTTTAAGTACTTGGGATCAACAGTTCAGAGTAATGGTGAGTGTGGAAGAGAGGTGAAGAAGAGAGTATAGGCAGGATGGAGTGGGTGAAGAGTGTCAGGAGTGATTTGTGACAGACGAGTACCAATAAGAGTGAAAGGGAAGGTCTACAAGAGGGTAGTGAGACCAGCTATGTTATATGGGTTGGAGACAGTGGCATTGACAAAAAGGCAGGAGTCAGAGCTTGATGTGGCAGAGTTGAAGATGTTAAGATTTGCACTGGGTGTGATGAGGATGGACAGGATTAGGAATAAGTATATTAGAGGGTCAGCCCAGGTTGGAAGGTTTGGAGACAAAGCCAGAGAGGCAAGATTACATTGGTTTGGACATGTGCTGAGGAGGGATGCAGAGTATATTGGGAAAAAGATGCTAAGGATGAAGCTGCCAGGTAACAGGAAAAGAGGAAGGCCTAAGATAAGGTTTATGGATGTGGTGAGAGAGGACATGCAGGTGGTTGGTGTGACACAGCAAGATGCAGAGGACAGGAGGAAATGGAAACAGTTGACCTGCTGTGGCGACCCCTAATGGAAGCAGCTGGAAGAAGAAGAAGAAGAAGCACTGAATCATGGTTCACAAAAATAAGTAGGAAACTACAAAATGTTCAAATACCAGGGATCTCAAATGCAAATGTTCAATATACGTTAAGTATATCAGGCAGCCTGCCTGTCATTTCAAGTTAACAGCTAGCATTTGGAGAATTTATTCTAAGTAGCATTGCAACTGAGCATGAATGCCAGTGCAGACGTAGGGACAACAGCAAAAAAGTGTACTTAATACAAATGCAAGTGCATAAATAAGAAAACGAAAAAGTAACATACAAGACATTTATATCTCGTAGTAAGATATATATTCTAATTTTGAGATTGCACAACCATATAGGCAGGGGAAAGAAAGGTTTTCAATTAAAACTAAATATTTTCCCTTCTTTGAGGTTGTGTATTCTCTGAATTGGAATACATAAGAGTGAGCTTGTGCAGAGTACATCCATACAAGTTAAGGTGCAGATGGGTTTGTCTCCTACAAAAGCAAAGGGATATCAACATTGTTTTAGGTATTTATGCTTCAGCACTCAGAAGTACTAGATTATATTTTCTGTGAAATGGCACTTAGTCCTGAAAACATTTCTGTTGTGTCAGTGATTCATAATCTTAGATTAACGAGAGATTTTTAGGGTTTGAGACAATACAGGACATCCATTCTGATTGCAAATAAGTCCCTCTTAGTCCCTGTAGTTTGGCAAATCTATTTTATTTTATTTTATTTTATTTATTTTTAGGCTAGAGCACTAATCTCCATGGAACCTTTCCAAACTCATCCCAGGAGCAGTGTCTACTTAAGTAACTTGCTCAGAGTCACACAATTAGGCAATGAAGGCTAAGGGACTCAAACCTTGCACCACTGATCACAAGAAACAGCCATTAACATAACACTGTGGTAAAGCTACCAGTGAAAATTAAATTTCATTAAACTCATTCATCTTTAAAATAGTCTTAAAGGAGTTCTAAGCTTCCACAATTTTCCCTCGCAATTTCTGAATTCTGAATCCACTATTTTTTCTGTACCAGAAGCATTTGCTAAAAGAATAAATTACTCTTTGCTACAACTCCTGAACTGTCTCCATCTCTTTTGAAATTAATGTCCCTTTGGGTTTATATAAACCTTTTTTTAAAAACATTACAATATAATTGAGTAATATTGATTCCTTTAAAATACTTTAAATACTCTGTCATGTCACTCTTACACTTCCTTCCTTCAGAAATGCATGGCAGTTTCCTTTAATCTGTTTTCATATGGTTTCTATTGCAGATTATGCTGAAATTCTTAACCCAATGTCTTTGCAACTATGAAATCTTCAGAACAAGATAGAATATTCAAGTTTAGGTCTCACCAATATTCTGTGCATGCATATAGTAATATCTCTATTTGTAACTGATTGTGCTTCACTATATGCATCTTTGAATCACCATTATTTTATTTTCTGAAACCTCTTCTTATATTTAATGTATCTTAAATACCTAGATTGTTGTGGAAATTACATCAGCCCAAATGGATACTCCTTCCTCGAGATCTTTGTTTTCTGATGTGAATTAACCCCCATAAGTATTAGAACATTTCTTCAGCTTTTGTTCAAAGTCCATTTCTTCTCTTCCCTTTTGCCGTGTGTATCCATACTTTTACAAACTTTATTATAATTTTAATGGAAACATAACAAGCGTTCCCACCCCTGTCTAATGTCACTTCACTATGTACCAAAATAACTAATTCAGTACTATGTTTTGTCGAACCGCTAGCAACCTCCATCTTCACTGGGTACATCATGTACCATAGGTTCATAGGTGTTTACTAGGCTGATGACCACAAGGGCCTTTTTAAGCCTAGCCATATATACCAAATCTATGACAATTTCTGATACCCTTGATAAGTGTAAGCATGGGCCAGGAAGATGAATCATTTACAGGTTGCCTGTGTCCATCAGAGACATAATGTAGATGCCAAACCAGGGATGAATTTCTGGTTTCCCATCCAGTTGTCCAAGTTGCACTTCAATTGGGTTAGGGAGGAACTCTGCTTCACATGGATGGAGAGCCTGTTCCAGAGAAAGGGTAGTCTCTGGGATACATACCTGTCTGTCCATCAGGTCCTATTTGTATCATAGTCAAGGTTTAAGTCTTTAGAACAGGTAATTCTGGTGCTGTTTGTTTTGCAGATATGCAGGAGGTCCATCAGAGTGGGGTCTGACAATGCCCTGTATGCCAGGCATAGATCTCCCCTCAAAAGCCTGTAGGAGACAGAATACAGGGATAGGGCCTTGAGACAGACTGCACAGGGCATTTTACTTATGCCATGTATTCTTTTAGTGAGGAACCTCTGTGAACGTTCCTATTGTTGGATATGCCTGGTTAGGTACATACCAAAGGGGCATTGTACTCAATGTCAGGTCTGATGAATGCCAAATACAGTGGAACAGTGACTTCCTTGGACTTAGATGCCATAGCTTTGTTTATAAATTGTGCAACATAGAATGATTTCCTCACTGCTGTAGACACATGATCGTCTAAGGCTATATTATTATCTATGTGTGTCCCTAAGTCCCTGACTACTGGATCACCTCTAAGGTGTGTGTTGTCAATATGAAAGTTACCAGGGATGGATAACTTCCTAAAGGATACTATTATGCATTTCTTGGCATTTAGTTGTAGTCCTTGGCTCTAACAACAGTTGTTTGTCTATGTCAGTCCCTCCTGGAAAACATTTGTGTTAGTGTGAGATTCAATGACAGCTCCTAATTTGCAATCATCTGCAAATTTAGTCAGCCAGAGACCACTGACATTGCCCTTGACTTCTGAGAATAAATGCCAAAAAGGAGTGGTCCAAGGACTGATCCCTGAGGGACTCCACTTGTGACTGGCCTCTTTGTAGAGGTGGACTCTCCAGTTCTAACTTCCTGGGTCCTGTCTGTGTTCCAGTTGGCTATCCACCAGGTAACATACGGATTTGTACCTAACCTCTTGAGTTTGTCAACAATGCCCAAGTGAGGTATTGTGTCAAATGCCTTGGCCAGGTCAAGGTAGGCAATGTAAATGATTTTGCCCTCATCCATTGCTTTGGTGACTTTCTCAAAGAAGTCCACCAGACTGAGTAGGCATGATCTGCCCTTGACGAAACCAAACTGGGTTGGGTCCAGTGTCTGGAGATTTACTATATCTCTGTTGATCATCTCCATGATAATTATTTCCATGGCTTTACATATAAGACTGGTGAGACTTATGGGTCTATAGTTTCCAGGGTCTGTAGATGGCCCACCTTTGTGAAGAGGGATGATTGTTGCCTTTCTCCATTCATAAGGCATAAAGCGTGTTTGGAGGCTACAGTTAAACAGTAATTCCAGAGGCCCTGATAGGTCATGTTTCATGCTATTTAGAAGGCATCCTGGAATATTGTCTGGGTCCTCTGATCCAGTGTTATTGGTCTTAGAGAGAGCATTAAGGACCTGTTCCCTAGTGATAGTAAGGGGAGTTATATTTGATGCTATTTCCTGAGGGAAGGTTGAGGGGGAGAGAGGGATAACTTTGGAGCTGAATTTATCAGCCAGGAGGTTTGCTATATCCTCTGGCTCAGTATAAGTGCCTCCATTTACAATGAGCTCTGCACGCAGTTTAACTTGTAAGCTATGTTACACCATAATTTGACCATATTATAATGCTCACAAAGGCTGTCCAGTTTCTGCTGTTTTACATTACATTGTTTCATATGCTTTCCTAAATATTATATCAGCCTCATCTACTACCCCACTATGAGTTGGTGTTTTAGTCTTGAAGTCTTTGACTCTATTAGGCTTTTCTGAGATGATCATGTGCTTGTGCCTTCTACTTATTCAACATTCTTTCCCTTGCAAAGCAATTTCTTTATATTTCCTTCAAAAGATGTTAGGAAAGATAATCGGTAATGCTTTATACCTTTACTGTTGTAGTTCTTGTGGTGGGGTTATATGACTTGCTTAGATTGCACAGTTAGTTTGCTGTCTTCCATGGCAGAGACATGGCCACATATTCCCACAATTTATTAATGATATTTATATTTTATTTTATTTTATTTAAAGTTTAACATAGTAACTGACCTGGCTTGATGACCCTTTTAATTCATGACCTGAAATATTTAGCAATAGCAATATTTGAACTCACAAATAAATGCTCTCCTACAATGCATGGAAATACAATTAATGCAACAGCACGTTGGTCAAGATTATCTAGAACATCCAACAACAAACACAAATGTGAATGCATAGAATAGCAATTAATGAATTCATTGATAAGCAATGAATGCAAGCACTTGGGCACTGGCATTCCCTGGGTT
Source organism: Protopterus annectens (assembly GCF_019279795.1). Lineage (NCBI taxonomy): Eukaryota > Metazoa > Chordata > Ceratodontiformes > Protopteridae > Protopterus > Protopterus annectens. Next base: position 228,258,145 of record NC_056740.1, read on the forward strand.
GTAAAAGCTGCAGTACCGTAATATCTGTGAATGCTTCTTTTGTGGGCAAATACTAGCAGCATCGCAATGAAGGGAAAAAGGACGTGCAAATGTAACATAGCAGGACTCAAATGTGATATATATTAGCAAAAATTAAAGTAGGACGCATTAGAAGAATTAACATGTAATGTATCAGTAAGTGATTTTTTTTTTCACATAAATAAGATGGTTTAGTATTTCAACCATTATTTCCTTTGCAGGTTGTGAACTCCAGCTGGCTTCATTGGCTTATCTGTCTTCATTGTAAAAGGTCTTCCAAGGCTCTTTTCCTTTGTGAACTGACTCACAATACCTCCATACAGGTCACTTTTGCTGCTCAGTGTAGGCATCATAGCTTCACTCCTATATGTAAAAATAAAGTACAAGAGCAGCAATTACAATACTTGAGTGTCAACATTCGCTCAGTTTTGCTCCAGTTTACTTCATGGCAAGGCATTTCTAAGAATCTTTCAGTACACTTCCTAACAGTACGCTTGCTATTCTTTTGCCATCCAAAGCCTTCATTTTCCTGGTCGCTCCTTCTTCTGCTGTTGCCTCATTTTACTCTACTGTTATTTCTTGATCTTTTTTTAGGTATTTTAAATCTACTGAATTTAATTCATTTCCCCATAACATAGCAACCACTTCCATTAATAATTGTGTTTTTGATTGATTTTATTCCGTTGAATTGCATTATAAATTTTTTCGGCTTCTCTGATGAAACTTCATAAAGATCTTCTATTCAAGAGAGGCTCGGAGTGTTTCTTCCTTTCTGTGATAGCACATTACCTCTGTCAACTTAACACCTTTCAGTATGATGACAGGTACCCCTCCTCCTGTTTTTCCTTCCTGGCACAGTCTGAGAATGTGCTTCCTACTACGTTTGCCTTTTAGCTGTAAATGTCATGTTGCTGTGACTACAGAAATACGTATATTTTCATTTTCTATCAATGCAACACATCAGGGGACACTTTTTACTGACATTATGAGTATATATAGCCATTTCTTTCAAGTAAGAGACAGATTTATTCTCTTTCATTTTTTAGGACCTTATGCATTTTTTATTTTTTTTTTGCTTTGGACTTGTGAAGAAATTTTCTAAAATATACCCCTAAAAATCTGGGGCACCAAGAAAGCTTATTGGATACATTTGGGAAGCATAGTTTACTTAAATGCATCTTAAGTAATTAAACTTATTGTCTAAGTGATTTGGACCTTGCTTTAGGCAGCTGTAGGTAATCCTGTCAACAGACCCACATTACTCCAGGTAGATCACCTGCCAAACTTGCCCCTTGTTGTATATTGCTTGACCATTGTGCAGCTCTTCAGTCAGTCATTTAATTTTTTTATATGATTTTATTGCATTTTTGTCATATGGTTCAGCATGGAAGAGTGGTGCACAAAATATGTAGATTCTTTGTGCAGCCTTCCTCCTCTTTTGTTTCTCTTACAAACTCATTAACTGAAGACACTGTCCTTCACTTAAATAAACTAATCCTGAATTTGTCTTCTTATGACCTTCAAGACAATTTCAACAACACCATCAAACTTCAAAGACCTGCATTTAAGAAGCCTATTGATTAAAAAAAATGCTTTTATTAAGTTAGTTCTTTTAACTTCCGGAATAAACTGCCCAAGGAATTAAGAGGTGAGACAAATTACAAGCGCTTTGGATGCAATCTAAAAAGATATCTATTTAAACTTAATGGGTGTCACTGCTTTATACAGCAGTCCAAACAGGCTCTGACCACTCTCATTAATTTAGCACTCTGAAGCCTAAGAACCTTAGAAACAGCTAGCGATGCAATCTGCTTGTTTACTGCTAGTTTAATATTTCTTTCCTTCATGGCACCGCTCTCCTTCCCTTTCACTTCTCCCTACATCTACCTGCACCATCTCTTCAGCTTCTCCTTCCCCATCTACTCACAGTTTCCACTCCTTATATTGTTCCTGCTTCTTTTCATTCCTAGTGTCTCCGCTCCTTCTTACATGCTATTTAGTCCATTTATATGATGCCTAGCTCATCAGTTATTGTATTTATCACACTTATATGTATAGCAAAGTGAACTGCTACTCAATGCCGTTCTGTTATAACTTATAACATTGACTGCAGTCTCGATTAACAATGCATTTCTCTTATATGACCACCATTATATTTTTTACATTGTATATAACTGCTGTTCCTGCTATTGTAATTTATTTGACTATGGTCTGGGCCATGGTTGAAAAGCATGCCAGAACCAGTTCACTTACCCAGTTAACACATTTAAATAAAATTAATTAATAAATTAAAACATTAACAAATCAAACAAAATGATTTTTATAAAGATGTGATGCAAACACAACTTCTGCTGAGGGACTGTCTTTTGTGCACCTCTCATGTACGGGTTTTACCGCCTTTTAACTAATCTCTAAACATAGTGCCTCTAAGCTACATAGACTTGAAGGAAAAAGGTAAAAAACTCACCTCCTTCCTTTACCTTGAATAGACCAGTCTTGTGGACCACACTGATCTTATTGCTGACAAAATCCAAAAATGCAATACAGCCTTGACAATTACTTAAATGTAAATAAAGCTATACAGAAAAAATATGATGAAGTACAGAGTTCCCATGTAGTGACCATTAGAATGTTAAATGAAATTATATCATACATTAGCAATAAAAATGGACCCCCCACATCCACTTCATGATTCTATAAAAGCCACACAGATAGATGATGGATATATGTATCCCTGGATCAATGCACAGCAGCAGTGTATTCATGGGTGTCAATGGCCTCCCACTGTCCTGCAGGAGCTGTACATCACAAGCCTTACATCTGGCCCATTCCTTGATGAATTAGTGCCCATAACTGCCAGCAGCTTTCACATCAACTGCCAGTCTCCCTCATGTAGTACAGCTCCTAATTAAATATGTTGTCACTTAGCAGAGCACCATCCATTTGCAGAACATCAATAACATCCTTGTTTTCTGCTCAGAGAATTTTACCTCACCTACTTCCAGACTCTTCAAGCAAATCATAAATATGCATGTATATCAAACCACACCTAATGCTGTTGTATTCCCATAAATCTCTAACACTGGCCAGATTATAAAACCACAATCAATTACTTATTTAGCTATCCAACTAGAGCAGTTTCAGAATACTAACAATTATGTAGTCCACAAGTATTTTTATTCTTTTTTTTATGTATTTTCAGTTTGCTAAGCAGGTAGGTGGCCCTGTCTGAGGATCTCTTCTCCCCTGACCACCCCCCACCTTGTCAGGGTCAAACAAAATGTTTTTTTCCAAAGCTGACTACAACCTCCTGAGAGCTGCTTATACCTGCTCTCAGGAGGTTGTAGTCAGCTGAGAGCAGGTATAAGCAGCTTCACAGCCATCATCCCTTCAGTTGGAACAAGCACTAATGTGAAAGCCTACACCAAAAAACTATATGAGCACCTATATAGCTCCATGGACTCAGCAATACATGACAGGATCAAATCATTTTCCTCAAGGAAGAGTAAATCTATATGGTGGACAGCAGCAATAGACAGTTATATAATAAAAGGAAACAAATTTATTCCAGGACCAAGAAGGAGCAGGTTCCATGTCTGAAGCAATCTCTCCTTTGTCTGAACAAGCAAATAAGGTCACTGGCAAAATCCTCTAAGGCTAACTTTGAGTCCAAATTGGCCACATCCACTAAGGACAATCACAATGCCTTATTTGCATGCGTCCACAATCTCAAACGTAACTCCCAAATCTGCTCTAAATTGGTGGTCAAGAATACCACGTACATAAATGCCATAGATATAGCCAACCTGCTGGCAGACAAGTTCAGTGAAATCTTCACCCCCCCCATTCCCCCAATCAGTAAATGAGGACATTCCCAGCACCTGCCCCCCCCCCCTCACCACCAGAGAGCAGGTCATTAATGCCCTCTTGAAATCAAAAATACAGCCTCCATGGGACCTGAAAACATCCCTGGCTGTGTCCTACATGAACTCAGGCAAGAGCTTTCAGCACCACAAGGCACCCTCTTCAACCAAACCTATGCACCGGCTTCATCCTAGCAGAATGGAGGACAGTCACTGTCATTCCTCTACACGTGGAGTGTCCACTGACCTAGGCAATTATAGGCCCATCAGCTTAACTAGCCTGATCTGCAAGGCCATGGAACACATTATAATGGACCTTATAAACAAGGACATTGACAACCTCCAAACATTTGATCCCATACACTTTGGTTTTGTCAAAGGGAGATCATGCCTGTTAAACTTGGTTTCCTTCTTTGTAACAGTCATCAAAGCCATGGATGAGGGGAAGACAGTGCACACCACCTTCCTTGACCTAGCCAAAGCCTTTGACACTATTCACCACTCGGGCATAATAGATAAACTCTCCCAGCTAGGTATCAACCCATATGTTACCAGATGGATAGCTAACTGACTGCAAGCTGGGCACTGTCATAAATTCCCCTAGTGATGTGAACATTCTCCAAGAGGGCCTTACCCAAACTAATGACTGGTGACAGAAGCATGGCCTCAAACTGAATGCCAAGAAATATATCATTATCCCCTTTGGGGAAAATGGCATTCCCACTAATTATCACATTATTAACAATGTACAAGGCATGCAAACAGTTGTGAGACTTGGGCACCCAGGTTGATAGCAACCTAACTTTTGACCACCATATTGCCTCCTTTGAACAGAAGGCTTTCTGCATGGCCCACCTCATAAGTACGGGTATTTCATCCAGGAACAAGGAGCTCATAACATCCATGTACTCCTCCCTTATTAGACCCATTATCAAGTACAATGCCCCCTTTGGCATGCACCTTGCCAAACACATGCAGCAGTTGGAGAGACCACAGAGGTTCCTGACCTGGAAAATCCAGGGTCTCAAACATCTATCCTATATAGATGAGCTAAAAGCCCTGTCCCTCTACTCAGTCTCATACAGACTGCTCAGAGGTTACCTGTGTCTGGCATACAAGACCACCCCAGACTCAGCCTTGACTGCATATCCATAAGTCAAACTCCACTCATGCAACCATCATGCAAGACCTCAACCTGGTCTATGACATTAATAGAACTTGTTGGTGGGATTGATTTGTGTCCCAATGACTCTACCATCTGTGGAATAGACTCTCTCTCTCCATCTCAAGAAGAGTACCTCACTAGCCCTCTTTAAGAGGAACCTGGATGACTGGATGGGAAATAAGCATTTGCATAAATTCCTAGTAAGTGATCTAGTTAAGAAGAAGAGACATTCATGATCTCCAATTATATTCAAAGATACATTCATAATATCAGTGTATATACCAGAAAGATGTTCTTCACTTTATAATATTATGAACTTTGTAAAATGTTAAGGAAACAGACTTTTATGCTATAATATATTATATGGAAGGTATGATGCTTGTAGAAGGATGTTAGTAAGCCACAAAGCATGTGTGGCATATAATGCTGGTAACAATGAAGCATGTACAATGTTTAGTGTTAGTAGGTACTTTGGGCATTCACTGTATTTACATTATCACAATAGTTAATCATAATTTCCTGAGGTATATAGATTTTCTGGTAGTTTGTTTTGATGCTCTGCTGTAATGTGGCTATAATCTAATGTAGCACTTACATTAATACAAGTCTTCCTGGATGTTCGTAGCTGCATAGCTTCATATGTGGACACTAGACTATTGGCCCAAGAACCATTTTAAGTCTAGCCAAACATATCCCAGATTTACCAAAATATTGTTGATGTGTCAGTATCTAGGAATTTTACTTTTATGATATAGGTTTGTACACATCAGGAGTTCACAGGCCAACCCTGTCCATTAGGGACATAGATGACAAACCAGGGTAAATTTGTGATTTTCATTTCATTGGCCAAAGTTACATTTGGATATGGCTAGGAATGAGCTTTTCTTCACATGGATGGGAAGCCTGTTCCAGAGAAGGGGGTAATCTTTGGGACACATGCCTTTCCCTCACTTATGTGATGTTTATGTTGCAGACAAGGTTTAGGTTCTTAGAACAGGTATTTTGATGCAATTTGTTTTGTGGATGTTCAACAAATCTATTAGTGTAGGATCAGAGTATGCCTTGTAGGTAAGCATAGATTGCCTCAGAGCAGATGATAGGAGACCAAGTACAGGGATGGGGCTTTGAAACAGCCCACAAAGGACTCCTGTATTCTTTGTGAGAAGGATATCTGTGGTTTCTTGAGTTGATTCAAGTGCCTTGTCAGGTATATGCCAAATAGTGTACTCAATGATCGATCTGATGAAGGCCAAGTACAGTGGAACAATTACCTCCCTGTACATGGATGCCAAGCTTATAAGTTATGCAACATAGAATGATTTTCTCACCATAGTAGACATATTGTGGTCAAAGGTCAGGTTGCTGCTGACATGCTCTTTCCAGTGGATCTACTTTTACAAGTGTATTATCAATGTGATAATTTCCAGAGGTTACTGTCACTCCAAAGGGTACTGTTATACATTTTTTGCACTGAGAATTATTCCATGGCTCTGGCACCACTTATGTTTTTGCATCAGGCCCTCTTGAAGGGTATTCGTTCTTCAGGAGATTTAATGACCCCACCTAGTTTGCAGTCATTTGCAAACTTTGTCAGACAAAGGCCCCTGAAGTTTGACTTCAAAGAAGTAGATGGCAAAAAGCAGAGGCCCAAGCACTGATTCCTGCGACTTGACTGTCTAGTCAAAACTGCTAGGCTCACATCAGATGGGATAGAAGTGGAAGGGTGTGCACATTGCAGCACAGATATTGATGCCTGATGGCCATGGTTTGGTCTGCTGAGAGAAGGCCTGCCTCTCCCATGTGGCAATCAGCTAAGAACACTCAGGGCATGCAGAACCCTTCTTGTACTATGGCACTGCTGTAATGCTTTCATATCCAGGGATTCAACTGACCATGCCACAGATAAGATGCTTTCATTTGATTCAACCAATGGCACCATATCCTCATCATGTCTGAGCTCCTGTCCTTCATGCAGAACATCCAGCTAGTGCACAACATGATTTGTAGCATGGGCAAGTGCACAGATGTCAGTTCCATAACATCGTTGTGAATGTTCATTTGCCTGTAGGAGTATGCAGATACCCTGTGACACATGCCCATGCATACCAGCTACATGCTTATGTCTGCTGCAACAGGCAATATCAAAGTGTTGTGTGGAGCTGTCAACATTACCAGCAGATTCAACATAGGGCTGTGGTCCACAGGCCTCATCCTGTCCACCATCTCATGTCCCTTCATTGCCAGAATGGCTGGACAAATTTTCTTCCACATCTGAGGCTATGGTTGCATGTGCATAACTGTCACCATATGGGCTGGACTGTGTCATCATGTCAGTGTCCTGTGTGCCAGCGGCCATGCTACCATACTGAGATACATCAGATCCCACATCAAGATCAGTGGATGGGCTAATGGAGGATGAAGGCAGTGATAGATGACATGGGTCAGGAGAACATGCTTACATTACGTGCTGTATATCATTAGTGACATTTAGAGAATGAGCAAACTGTACATCAGTACCCTGACTGGAGAACAAACATTCTCCAGCAGGGTATTAATGTACAAGTAATGCCTGCTGAAAAATGAGTCCACCGCTTCACAGCAACATATCAAGTTGTCATTATTTTGCACTCGCTAAGCAGTCCTTCTGCTGTTTAGTGAGTGAAAAATATAATTTAAAAAAAGAAAACTAAAAACAAAAGCTAATCAAAAATCAGATGAACAAACATTATGTCAGTGCTTCTATACAAAATCATGGTACAGTGAGGATCAGGAAATTTGCCCTTTCCCCACTGTAGTATGATCTTGGAGTTAGTATGTATTATTAACAGGAGTTGTCTGTTTCTGTCACTCTCTCTTCCTCCTTCCATCCTAGTTTAAAGGTATGATCATTGAGATGTACCTTTCCAACCCTGTGTGAAGCACATCTGTCCCTGTTGGGCTAATACAGAGCCTCATCATTGCACATATCTGGCCTCTGTACCAGATATCCCCATCCTCTTATCAGGCTCAGTCCTGTCTCCCTCATCCAGTGCTGTAGACATTCATTATGATCCTTAATCCTCTCTTTTCTGCCTGTGCTTGTTGTGCAGGTGATACTGGTAGGAATAGTATCTCCTCCCACCCCCCAGAGTTTTTCTGCCACCTTTTTGTCCCTGCTTGCAACCACCACAGCTGTCTTCTCCGTCACATCATTGGAACATATGTGAACCATAACACTTGCCTAAACCTTTCCCCTTGGAGATCAATTTAGTCACATCTTGTAGAAGTTCTTAGAGTCTAAATCTTGAGACCATTTTCAGTGAAATTCAGTATTTCCTTTCTCATTTGCTTAGACCCCTAATTCTCTTTGTGACCAAACGTGCAATTACCAGAATGGTGTCTCTGCCTCTGCATTGACTCTTAACTCTTTCACTTTCCATCTATTGTCAAAGTATCTGATTATATTTTTTAACAGAGGAGTCTAAATTCCAGCCTCTTGATACATATTGCTGTCAAGTGACACTCAAATATTTGATTGAGATGACCGTTTCCATGGAAATCCCATTACTTGTACTACATGAAGGGCTTGTGGAGTTGTTCATGGAACAGATGCTACTACAAAAATGGTGCCCTTTTTAACTATAAAGTCTGAAAGTGCAAATTTCCATAAGTCCAAAAATGGAGATTTTATGTGCTCCTTTCCTTGTGCTACAGTAACAGTGGATGTAGTATATTTAGAAGTAGAGGGTGTGGGAAGCAAAGATTGGGCCCAAAGATGCAGCACCCTGCAATAAACGTGCTCTAAAGTCTCCATTTCTACACTTACAAGAATTCATAATTTCAAGTGTATGAATTGCTTAGCTATTTTGAGATGGGGAAACTTTCCTAGAGCTTGGAGTGGATTTGTGGCAAGAATTTATCTCAACAGAAAACGTAGGTATTATCTGCATATTTTTTTCCCGTATAGTTTCAGGTAGTGGGACAGGAGGCAATTAATATATAAAATAATTAAGTTTGGACTAAGGAGTGAGCCCCAAGGGCCTCCTTTGTCTACAGTTAATTCTTATGAGTATACCAAAGTCTGCTGTATTGTATCCATGCAATTGTAAAGGTAGGTGTTGCACCATCTAAGAGTGGTACTGCTGAGATCTGTTGCGCTAAGGTAAACATTGGCCAATATTAGACAGCCGTAGCTAATCAAATCAAAAGGCTTAGACAATCACGCAACAGGGTTGCAATCATTTCTCCTTTGTTAAGGCCTTTCCATTCACAGTCTGTGCAACAGAGAGGTTGATAGTGTTTTGAGCCCAAAGATTTAGCTTCACAGATGAACTTAAAATGTAAAATGTCTGGGTTCAACCAAGTAGAGAAAAGTTTGAATTCCAAAGAACTGTCATGTTGTTTGGCAGAAATGAAGAATTTCTGCTGTAATTCAACCTAGTGTCCATGAAAAGACTATATCAGCACATCCTGTTGGTGGCAGAATTTGCCATGGAAAGGTAGAGTCTTGTTTCACTTACCTACATGAAAATGATGTAGGAGCACATTCTGTCATAAATCACTAAAAATAACTTTAGTATAAACAGCATTTTTGTTCTCTTTCATTTTTCAATATGTGTACATGTGTTTGCATGTGTCCATGTGCTCATTTATTTATTTTATTTTGTAGCCTTCTGGTTATTCTTCTGAAAGAGAAGTATGCTTTTTTCCCTTTTTGGCTTGTATAATGACTCTGTCAATCATTATAGGTTATATCAGAATTATTAACATAGCATGATTTAAGTTCAAAACTATTTGTGTGACAATTCTGAAATTAAATTGTCTTTTGGAAAAACGAATGTCTCTCTTTAAGACTGATAACTATCCCTTACTTGTTGAGGTTAAATATGTCTAAAGGTGTGTGAAAGAGAAAGTCTGATGGATATTAAAAAGAACTACAGATAGAATTTAACTACTGAATTATAAAATTAATTTTTGCTATGGAAAATACCATGTAACACAATTGATGGACATAGTGGCATTTAAAGGTATCTCTACAGAATAATGCTACTGAATGTTTATAACAATATATTGTACAAAAAAGCTCTTCTTGCATGAGACTGGTTTTAACAGTTTTGTATTTTTAACTATACTCGGTCTTTGGGAAACAACTTAGTAGCAACTTTTTATTCTTTATCATTTTGTTAACTGGGAAAGTTCGACTTGGAACAAAGCCAATTTTCAGCAGAAGCCCAGGGATAAATGATCCAGATGTATGTCTTTGTAACATGGGAGGAAACCCAAACAAACACAGGGAGGACATGCAGGCTCTGCACAGAAGGCACCCCTGCCGAGAATCAAACCAGAAAACCTCTTACTATGAAACAGCAACACTACAACTGTACCACTGCGCCATCAAACTGATAGAAATTGGACAGAACAACAGCAAAGAATCCCAAATAAACCATAAATAAAATGAACTAGGGGAGCGATTTCCGTTTCAGCACAATGGAATTTTAGTATGTAACTGGATTTGCAGAACTGAGTACTTCAGCATCACACTTAAAAGTTACTTTTAGATGTTAGGCAAAACTGCAGGTTCTGTTGGATAAGAAAAGTTATGCAATTCAATAATGTGTGTATCACAACTGAATCCCTCAGCAGCATATAATTCAGTGTTATCAGATAAAGAGTTAGGTACAACACCTTCACTGTGGCATGTTCATGACACAGAAAGGAATTTTCATCTCAGCCATAAACCTGTGCCATGTGTCCCAGTTATGCTTTTCCTTAACTTGTATGCATGACGCAGTTAGCTGCAACCTCCACAGCTTCGCATTCAAACACAAATATAAGCATTCATTTTCTTTAAGAATCTTCAAATGATAGGCTATAAAATATTAATAGGTTCATAGGTTAGTACTAAGCTAACTGCCCTTGCGAGCCATTTTAAGCTTAGCCAATTATCCCTTGTGAGACTCAGACCCTGTACCTTGTGCTTGTAAGGCAAACACCTTAACCATTAGGCCACCCTCCAACCTGAAGAGTATTTATTTAACATTTATTGACCAGGAAAGTCTGACTAGGACAGAGCCTATTTTCAGTGGAAGCCCAGGGAGAAATGCTCCAGATGCATGCTTTTAGAATGTGGGAGGAAACCCACAGAAACACAGCGAGAACATGCAAACTCCACACAGAAGGCACCCCAGCTGAGAATCAAACCAGAGAACCTCTTGCTGTGAGGCAACAACATTAACTGCTGCACCACTGCATTGCCCATTTATTTGCTTAGGAACAGGCAGAACAGACACACAGTTTTCTTACATTAGTTAAACATTAAGAAACTACTTTTGCACCACTGTTGGATTATTTTTATGGCAAAGCATGATAGCGGGATATAGGTAAGGCCTATTTTCCCAAGGGTGAGGGCTATGCAATCATGAAGAAACTAGAGCGCTGCACCATGATTAACTATATCAGTTACCCACAGCCATACCACAGTCTTATTCCATCGTCCCTACACATGCTCAGGATGAAATTACCCAAGTGTGAGTAGCCCACATAAAAAACAAAACGTCAGCAGCATGATGTCAAATGCCTTTCCCCATAGGAAATGACTGCCAGTGTGATTTCTAATTGTCTGCTGGCAATAATTCACTTTTTAGGGAGATTTCTCCCTTCTTCAGGTTGGTGAAACTATGGAGCTAGTATATATAAATTCGGGGGTAAGAAAAAACGGGTTTTTCACCCTTTTGATTTTCAGGATTTTTTTTTTTGCGTTCTTTTGGAATGTAGACTTTCAGGAAGTTGACGTTTCATAATTGACTCATCTATTGTGGCCTTTTTATTTTGTCAATATCCACACTGAAGATATTCAGAAAGATTCTCAGCACAATTGTACTGAGTTAAACCTCACAGAAAGCAGCCCGGTGTTCCTTGACTATGTATTAGGAGAGCTTAGCACTGACTGCTATGCTGGGAAAATGGCTGCATTGCAATTAAATGTATAATAGCTATGTGGCCGTACCGTGAGAGTCACATGATCTATGTAAAAGTTACAAAAAGGTGGCATGCCCAAGGCTATGTGTGTTCATACACACAATGAAGCACCTCTTAGCTACAACAGGGGTACAGTGAGCATGCCACAGAGAGCCAGTACAGTAAAGTGCCAATTCGGTTTGTCATTTAAATGAGGAAAAAAAGGGGAGATGGGAAAACCAGACACTGTGAAAGAACAAGCAGAGGAACACACACAAGAGTAACCTTAAAGAAAGATAAATGGGGAGGAAGGGGCTTGCTCTTTTTTTCCGGACAGGTGCCCATTTTAAATTCCGAGCAAGAAGCATGTGATTGTACATGGAAGAAAGGGGGAATAGGGAGGGTAGCAGTGACAGACAAATATAAAAATACAGAGACAGAATATGGACACAGATATGGGGCAACAGTGAAGAGACAGAGAGAGACAGAGGGAAGAACATTGGTGATAAGAAGAATGAAGCAAAGTTCAGTTAACTGATGTACCTCAGCAGCACAATCACAGGCTGTCCTTAATAATACCGACACAAGTTTTCTTCAGTGCTTGATTCTATGTTAGTCATTTTTCAGCTGCTTGAGCTTCTCTGCAGGAGACTTTGGTTATTCCTTTCTCATTTTTGTATTCCACATAGAACAAATGTGTTTTGGCTCAAAATCTCTTTGTTCTACTTTTGATTCATTCCAGTTCTGCACTGCTGAGAAGGTAGCTAAAACATTTTTTAATCTTATTTGATGCCCCAATGACACACTGACCATTGACCATGAACAAAGACTCTTCATTCCCTCTGGCACACAAATCCAGCATGCTGTCTGCACTGGTTCTACTTCAGAGAGTAAGGAATCCAGGAGAAGAGTCCTCAGATTCTGTGGGCCAGGCAGGGAATTCAGTGGTAATCTTGGTGCAGTGTCATCCATTGCAGTCATTTGGACGTTTTTTTTATGCTAGGCTTGCAAACTTTCCTCCTGTAGAACAGGAAACAGTGCAATGTCCACTCTGCCAAGTTAAAGAATGATATGCTGTTCCATACAGTTGCAGTGCTCAGCTGGAAGGCAAACAGCACTTGTTTGAGCTCATGCATCTGAATCTATGTGTGCATGGAGCTCATTTATGGCCCATCCTGTATGGAATGCTTCTGTGATGGAACTTAACAAACACCCTTCTGCAAGGTGACTCAGCAAGCACAGACCTCTTACTCTTATCCCTCTCTCAGCCAGGTACTATAGTGCCCAATACACTAACTGAATCTGGGTGACCGGGACTATAATTAGTGCTTTTATTGGCTTTATCCTTCTACATGAGTGAGTAGAAAGTGGCTAAGCCTTCTGCCCTAAAATTTACAATGTAAGCACAAACCAGAGAGATACCTGAATATATTTGTGTCTTTACCCACAATCTAGGCCATCTCTTAAGTCTTGCACTGATGAAAATAAATGCTTTTTATTTGTCTCTGTATATTGCATTTTAATTTATACAGCTTCATCTTCAGGCTGAAGAGGTATCATTCCTTGTGGGCTATGTGGAGTTCAACTAAGCATTGTAGCATAGTTCCTACATAAATTGATTTCTTTTTCTAGTGACATGGTCTAGGGATACTAAAGCTGACTTGCATTACAGGTGCATTTATGAGGAGCTAAACAAATACTGTAACTTGATATTACATTTTTATTTCAGATTCTTTAGCTTCATTTCTGTGAGCCATTTGTTTTATGACAGATGTCTTAAGATTAATTTTAACATTATTTATTAATAGATGCATGATGCATCCTTTATTTTATCATCACGATGAATTATTTTTTCCTAACACTTTTATTGAATTATCATTTGTATCATAGGCAAGTTTACATGCATATAAAAGTAATCAAACTATAACAATATAACAAACATTATACTTTCCATATATTGCTATATATCATATAACCTAAGCAATATTACATAAATTATTCAATTCCTGCCTTTTTTAAACAAAAAACATCTTTATTAAACCATCACTTACTAAACAGGCAATCATATATTTATAAAGGAAAACAAACCACACCGACACAATCCTAGTTGCAAGCATTTTACATCACAAACCACACTGACACACTCCCAGTTGAAAAAATTATACATCACTTATAATCTACCCAATCTTTATCGTATCACTCAAACATTACATAGCTCATTTAAGTCTTGCTACCTTTTAAACCTCATTCCTCCTTTGTATGTATTGTTCCCACAATTCCCATTTTCCCTATGTAGTTTGCTCATACCCTTTTCTAAAGATCTCAATTCCAGTTGTTTTGTCTCTGTTACAATATTCACTACTTCCAGTATAGTTGGTTTACATTCTGATTTCCACTTTCTAGTAATTACATTTTTGGCAGTCACCATTATTAGATGCAGCAAGGGCTTACCATGTCTAGGCAATCCCGATTCTGTATCATATCTCAGAAAAATCATCTTCCTCATCAGAACAATCTGCCCACCCAGCATCTCCGACAGTGCATCCTGCAGGGAATCCTTAAAGTCTGCAAACTCACCACACTCCTGGAAAACATGTTCCCAATTACCTCTTTCTCCCCCTTCATACCTCCAACATTTGCTGTCTGCCTGAGGAAAAATTCTCTGGAGTCTACTTGGGGTATTAATATATCTATGTAAACATTTCCAGGAAAAAATCCTTAATCTTCTAGATTTTGTTGCACGTTTGGGATAATACATATATCCTCTCATTGTTTCTTTGTGAATTGTTTATTCAATCTCTCTTCCCAATCCTTTCTAACTCCTCTGATGGATTCTTATAGTTATCATGCAGTATTTTATATGCCCTACTAATTATTCCTTTTTTAAATGGCAGCTTCTGTTCTAGATTCTATTTAAAACTCTACCAGTGCTGGTCTTTGTTTAGGACCCCCCCCCCTATTTCTTTCAATTTGCCTATACTCAGATATCAATCCTTGATAGGGAAAGCAATCTCTAACTTGCAGTCCAAATAAATTCTTGGCATCTTCCCAGTCTATCATCTTTCCCTCTCTAGTTATTTGCTCCCAATACCTTGGTTCCTTTGCCAGTTTTCTTCAATAAATTCCAGCCCTCTCTTGCCTATTGCCTGTATCCCTACTTGCAGTCATCCCTATCAGCAGAATATCCCTTTTCCATTCTTGTGTTGGTTTAGTTCTTAGAATGTTTTCTGCTACTTTATGATTATAATATTCTGTATGATTATTGTTATTCTCCTTAAAGATATGCATCCAAAATCCCAGTCTCTCCTTGTTTCTTGAGCTTCCCCCTCTGTTTCATCATCATCCCTTTTCCACATTGAATTATAAGTATTCTGCTTTTGCTATGTATAGTAGTCTTAACTGTGTCGTCTGAAATACCCCTTCAAATAGGGTAATCCCAATCCACCCTGTTTTACTGATCCTCATGATTAATTATTGAACATATCTTACACAGAAAGTATTTTTCCCTCTCCCCCAGGACCCTACCTGATGGCTTCTGTACCTTCAGTAAGTCAGCACATTTGTTACAGTGGAGCATGAGTCAGGAATTCCTGGACTAGGTGTGAGCCCTTTAATCCATTTATTCCTGCCTGGGAATTCCTATCAACCTTCTGATCCCTGGCAATAATTGGGTAGTAAGTAGAGGGACAGCTTGCTCATCCTGTGGGATGAGCTACCCTCTCCTTTTGGGGGACCCCCCCCAGTGGCTATCCCCATGCCTGCAATAACTGCTTCCTGAAGGGAATTATGCCTTTGCACGCCCATTTTCTACCTGATGTGTAATGAGTAATGAACTAAGAGCAGAACTAACTTCAACAGTTTGGCACTCCACTAGGTGATCCTGCAAGTGTCACCCATCGGGTGAGACACACTCAACTCCTCCTCACCCAGGATGGTTGAATCATCAGAAGCTGATCACTCTCATTCTCCCCAGCCAGCTCCTGCAGATACCCACATCGCTAACCAACTCTAGTCACCTTCAGAGTAGTCAGGCTATTCTCCTTCTATACCATGGAGCTAGCTAACTTATATGGAAAATGCTGATGCACTGACAGAGAGCTTACATTTTCATGGCACACTGCCTAGCTGTACTGTAAATGCAATAGTGTTCCTTGTTTCTGTAAATAAATAAATGAACCATACAAAGCTGAATGAAAACAGGACGGTGCAGTGGTGCAGTGGTAGTGCTCTCTCACAGCAAGAGGTTCTCCAGTTCAGTTGGAGTGCCTTCTTTGTGGAGTCTGCATGCCCTCCCTGCATTTGTATGGGTCTCTTCTGGGTGCTCTGGTTTCTTTCCATGTTACAAAGACATGCATCTGGAGCATTTCTCCCTGGGCCTCCACTGAAAATTGGCTTTGTTCCAAGTTGGACTTTCCCGGTAAATAAATAAAAAAAAATAAAGACGATAAAATAGTCTAGGTGCAACCATAGAAAGAAAGGATTGCAAATAATTGACTTCTGAAGAATGATAGGAATACATTTCCTCTCCATAATTGCCAAAAACTTTGATACAAGTTAAACAGTTAATTCTGGGACACAGTTATAATATACCTATTCATGAGTGACTGTGACTAACTTAATTTCCTTGACGTGGGTGCACTTTACTTGCTGTTTTTAGTCAAGCTTCATGAAAGGAAATTCACCAAATGCCAAAGATTCCCCTTGCCCTGACATGCCTTCTTTTATATGTGGGCTGATAAAGAAGGATTGTACTGTAAAGAATTAAGTTTGTGTAATACATGCATTTTAGTCTTATGTAGAGTACAGTATTAGTCTAAGAGGATGATATGCTTCAAATGATAGTTCATTGTACAAAAAAATGTTAATTTAAAATATGAATTTTGTACAAAAAAACAGATCACATCAAATAATAAGAAAACATCTTATACCACACGAAAGGAAGACTCCACAGCAACCATAAAGAATTTAATCCACTGGAAAACCAATTTCACAGTAACAGAAATAAACAGCCAATAATGAATATCGTTCTCTCTAGCGCCTCGGCAAATAGCCTTTTCAGAGTAAAAGATATTCTTATACTAACTTACAACTCTTTTTATATGTAACAAACCCCTCCCACATCAATTAACAATCAATTAACTAAAAAACTTAAAAGACTTAAAAAAACATGACTATCCTTTAAAAATATGTTCATTAAAGTAAACTTTTCCATGAACAGTCACAATTTAAACCATTTGGTTTGAGAGTACTAAATTTCAATATCAAATACAATTCCTTCTTTCTTAGCATTTGTTTTATACATTTATCATTCAGGTATTCGGTATTTTGAATACTATCCAATACTGTCACCTTAATACCATCATTTTTCCCTCCATGATGGCTATTGAAATGCACAGCCAAGGGACTGGTTTCTTTATTATTTGTAATGTCTCTTATATGTTCTTTAATTCTGCAAGCTAATGTTCTTTTAGTTTCTCCAATATAATATTTTTTGCAGGGGCATTCAATACCATACACTACTGCTGTTGAATTACAGTTATAATTTCCCCTTGTTACAAAAGCAATTCCATTAATTTCATCAAATTGCTTCACAACAAACCTACAAATAGTGCATTTACCGCACTTTTTCGTGCCCTGTTGATTAACTTGTGTATACAGCAGCATGTTTGGCATTACAAATCGACTATGTACCAAAAAATCCTGAATATTTCTGCCCCTTCTATATGAGAAACTGATATTTTTATCAGACAAATAATTCAATTCTTTTTTTAATATATTCCAACTATACCTGATATGTTCATCAATATTTTCGGATAACACCGAGAAGGTAGAAACAAAATACATTACATCCCTAGACTCCTGTGATACATTCCTTATTAGCCCTTTATTGTATTTTCCTTGATTTTTAACTTTTCTTAAACTTTCTTTGAGGTAATATTCTTCATACCCTCTCAATCTAAATTTATTGTAACTTTGTACATATTCCTTTTCCCTGGTATTAGGGTTACTACATAGTCTACTCACCCTAATAAATTCAGTGTATGGAATTGCCTTCATAATGTGTGCAGGATGGTGACTGCTACCATGGAATACAGAACCTGCTCCTTGAAATTTTCTATGAATTTGATATTCTATCAACTTATTATTTAATCCTATTAGTGAAACATCTAAATATTGCACTTTCTGCCCATTTTGAAGTCCATCAAACTTTATGTTCATATTATTATTCTGTATCTCCTTCAAAAAGTTTTGCACATGTTCTTGTCCACCCTTGCAAATAAACAGCAAATCATCTATAAACCGATAATATTTATGGACATATTTTTTAAAAAAGATGTTATTATATATATATTTGCTCTCAAAATATCCCATAAATACATTTGCATAACTTGGGGCAAAGGCTGCTCCCATCGCTGTGCCCTGCTTTTGTCTGTATACTGAACCATTAAATTCAAATATATTATTTTCCAAACAAATATCCATTAATTCCAATACATATTGAATTGCATCTGTCTCACCCATAAAGTATTTAATAGCAACCTTCCCATCCTCATTTTTTATGTTTGTGTACAAACTAACCACATCAATTACTACAAAATACATGTTATCCTGCCAAATAATGTCTTTTATTTTATAAATCAAGTCAAACACATCCTTAATGTAAGAAGGTAAATTATACACAACTGGTAATAAGTAGTTATGTAAAAATTTTGAAATATTTTCCAAAAAGCCATTTGTGGCTGAAACTATCGGGGCCCTGTGGAGGAAATATATTTTTGTGTATTTTTGTATACAGTAAAAACGGCATTCTGGGTGCATTAATATTAAACTTATCTTTTATATCTCGAAATATTGCAGTCTATAACCCCTGTCAATAGCATATTCATACTTCTGTTGGGCTTCTATATATTCATTTAATCCCACTTTTTCACTTCATCATTCATTAAATGTACATTTAAAATTACCAATTTCCCTCCTTTATCAGAAGGTTTGAATACTATATTTTTATCTTTACTTAAACTATTCAAACATTCCCATTCTGTTTTTGAGAGATTATATTCCATTTCTTTCTTATAGCCTTGAATTTTTTTAAATTCTGCTTCTACATTATGCGTTAATGCCTTTTGAAAGTATTTAATATTCTCATTATTTTGTATTGGCATAAAAGTACCAACTGTTTTTATCATACTAGTATCAAATGCTACACATTCATTTATATCTAGTTCTGAATTACAAGAAAAAAATTCTTCATCCCCATTACAAGCAGAAACATCATAAGCCATAACATCACTTCTTCATTATTTTGATGTTGAAACATGTCCATTAAATATAATTTTCGACTAAAATGAAATATATCAGCCTTTAATAAATGTACCCTTGGAATAACCGTGGGTACAAATTTTAACCCTCTGTTTAAAACATTTAGGGCACATTGATAAATTTATCACATACTCACAATTAGATGAATCACAACTGATATAGCCCATTTTAGTCCCACTGTTTGTCCCATTTGCTCTTTTTATTTGTACGCTCCTTTCCATAACCCTCTCTGTTGTAACTTTGTCCGTTCCAACTCCGTTTCCGATTGAAACGGTTGTCTTGAAATGCATTCATTCCCTTATTGTTCCCTGGTTTCGGAAGCACTGGAAACTCTTCAATAAGAAAACATCACAAAGCTGAACACTAAAGGTTTGCATAATAAATGGACTATCTTAGAAAATGATTAGATAAATACTTCTGATCCTGTTTTTAAGTATTAATTTATTTAGTTAGTAATTTTTTGTTGACTGGGTTAGCCCCACTAGGGTAGTAGCTTCTTTTCAGACCTGAGGTTGTAGTTATACTACTAGGGGAATTTGGCCAGGGCACACTGGGCAAATTCCCGTATTTTTTTTTCAATAAGTGCTATAGGAGGGCACACTGGGCGAATTCCCGTATTTTTTTTTCAATAAGTGCTATAGGAGGGCACACTGGGTGAATTCCCGTATTTTCTTTTCAATAAGTGCTGTAGGATCTTTAACATTCCCTTGATGTACTATTAGCTCAAGTAGATGTCTCATTTTAATTGGTCATCCAAAAGATGACTCACTCAGAAGTGTAGCATTCTTCATAGGTTCATAGGTTCATAGGTTCATAGGTTGATACTAGGCTATCTGCCCTAAGGCATTTATAAGCCTAGCCAGAGTGTGTTTGGCTTTCGCCACCCTTTTAGATTAGTTGACTGTACCTCTGTATAGTAGGTGACAGAAGATAGCCCTTTTAAAGTTAGTTTACTGCGCCTCTGTCTAGTAGGGACACAGAAGAGATCCCAGGGGTAAATCTACGATCTCCCATCCACTCGTCAAGATTTCTCTTGAAGAGGGTCATTGAGGGGCTCTGCCTAACATGGATTGAGATTTTGTTCCAGAGTGAGGGGAGCCTCTGGGATATGAATCTGTCCCTCCAGCATGTCCTATTTATTTCTGTGCTGAGGTTTAAGTCCCTGGAGCATGTAGCTCTAAGGGATTTGGATTTCCTGAGGTGGAGCATGTCCATTAATTCTGGTTTGGACATGGCTTTATACGTCAGGCACAGATCGCCTCTGAGTAGGCGGTAAGCAACTGAGTAGAGCTGGAGTTTCTTTAGCCTAACTGCGTAGGGCATCTGTTTGAGTCCCTTGATCCTCTTGGTGAGGTACTTTTGGGGTCTTTCCAGTTGCTGCAGGTGTCGGGTAAGGTACATCCCAAATGGGGCATTGTATTCAATTATGGGCATGATGAGTGATGAGTAGAGGGGCACAATGACCTCTCTTGATTTAGATGTGAACCCTTTCGTGATAAGGTGGGCTATATAGAAGGTCTTTCTAACCACTTTGGCAACGTGATTGTCAAAGGAGAGATTGCTATCTACTTGGGTCCCCAAATCCCTAATTACTTCTTCTGTACTTAATGGAGTACCACCTATGTGGTAATTTGTGGGCACTTTGTTTTTCCCAAAGGGAATAACTATGCATTTTTTGGCATTTAGCTTTAGGCCATTTCTCTGGCACCAGTTATCCATCTCAGTGAGACCCTTTCAGAGGATGCTTGTGTCAGTTGGTGAGTCGATTATGTAACCCAGTTTGCAGTCATCTGCGAACTTGGTCAGCCATAGTCCTCCCATGTTAGCCTGTACCTCAGAGAAATATATACCGAACAAGAGGGGTCCCAGGACTGAGCCTTGTGGGACGCCACTTGTAACTGGTTTAGACTCTGACATTGCACCTGCAATTCTGACCATGTGGGTTCTATCCCTGAGCCAGTTTGTAACTCATCTTGTGACATAAGGGTTGATATTTAAGCTGGTGAGCTTATTTATGATGCCGGAGTGGGGTATTGTGTCGAAGGCTTTTGCAAGGTCCAGGTAGGCTGTGTGGACTACCTTCCCTTCATCTATGGCCTTGGTGACTGTTTCAAAGAAGTCGACCAGGTTCAAGAGGCAAGATCTGCCCTTAACAAATCTAAATTGGGTAGGATCCAGTGTTTGGAGGTTCCCAATGTCTTTGTTTATGAGTTCATGATGATACGCTCCATAGCTTTGCAAACCAGGATAGTCAGGCTTATAGGATGATAGTTTCTGGGGTCTGTTGTGGCACCACCTTTGTGGAATGGGACCACTGTTGCTGTATGCCATTCCTTGGGTACATATCCTGTAGTAAGGCTGAGAATGAATAGTGACTTTATGTGAGGGTTCAGTTCTTCTTGGAGCTCGTGGAAGACGCAGCCCGAGACACCGTCTGGTCCCATTGATGCTGTGTTTTTTGCTTTGGAGAGGGCAGCTCTCACCTGTGCATCTGTGATGTCAGGGAGGCTACACTCTGTTGGGATAGACATTTGCTCTTTTGGGGAATGGGGAGGTTTGCACTGAACCTGTCTGCCAGGATGTTGGCAATGTCTGTGGGTTCAGTGTATTTTTGTCATTTTGCACTAACTCAGAGCATATCTGGGAGTTGCCACCCAGGTTCCTGACATAACTAAAGAAGGCCTTGTGATTATCTTTAGCATCTTGTGCAATTTTTCTTTCAAAGCTGGCCTTAGATAATTTTATGAGGGATCGTAGTTTCTTGCTAGTACTGATCAGAGATGCCTTCCCTTTTTGGGATTTTGCTCTATCATGTAGTAGCTTCCTCCTTCTGTTGTATAGCTTATTTATGGCTGGGGTCCACCAGACAGGTCTCCTGCCTTTGAAGGAGTGAGTCTTGGTTTTATTTGGGATAGCATGATCCATGCATTCCTGTAGGTGTCCATAGAATGCATTTGTAAAGGATTCTGCGGTTTGGGCCGTATTTTCCACTGGCCTGGGGCTTTGAAGGATTCCACCTCAGTTTTGAGAAGTGTGAAGTTTGCTTTTGAGAAGTTCTTCACCGTGGTTTCCTTGGCTGAGGGTGGGGATGGGATATGGATGTCCAGTGAGATTAATTTATGGTCAGATCTTACCAATGAGGGGTATACCTCTGGTATGGAACATAGAGTCCCCATGTTGGTGATGATCAGGTCCAATATGTTTTACCCTCTTGTGGGAGTGGTGACCAGTTGTTCCATAGCATTTGAGTTTATAAATTCTAGGAACCGTTGGGAGAGGGTGTTGGGGCTTGAGTAGTGCTCCCAGTCTCTGTTTGGGTAGTTGAAGTCACCCAATATATTGGTGTTTGGAGAGACCTTCATATTCTCCATTGTTCTCAAGAAAGCTGAGTGGGGTTCCTGAGTTTGGGAGGGTGGTCTGTAGCAGGCTACAAACTGAAAGGCAGTTTTGCCCACTGTTAGTTGCACATGGATGGTCTCTGATGCTTCGTGCAGTGCCACTAACCTGGAGGTGTGGGTATCTTTGATGAATATGGATACCCCCCCTCCTTTTGTGGTTCTTTCTGAGTTTTGGGGCCAAAAAGCATGGTATGAGGTATAACCTGTTAGTGCTGGGGTGCTCTCAGGAGCCTTGAACCAGGTTTCTGTTACTGCACAGATATCGATATTCTCCATACTTAGGAGAGCCTCGAGTGCGCGCATCTTGAGGTTTAGACTTCTGGCATTGAGCAGCATTACCCTTAGTTTCTTTTTCCTTGTGTTGTCTATGGAGGTGGGTTTGTCTTTTGAGCCTTGCCTAAAAAAGGCACTATGGGGGTGGCAAGAGCCTTAGCCAATATTCGAAAGCCCAGGGGTGACAGGTGCAAGCCATCCCTAGCGAAGCAACGTGGCTTGTCGAGCATGTCATCCCAGGCTGACAGACACTGGATCCCCTTTGAATGACACCAATACTTTAGCCAGTTGTTAAAATTGATCATTTTGTCTTTATACTGTGGCATCATTCTTGGTGAGGGTAAGATGCTACTCAAGGTCAGGGTCATACCGGCCTGGGCTACATGATCAGAGAGCTCTTCTATGTCTCTTTTCATGTAGTCCAGGGAGGTACATCTCAGGTCATTCACACCAGCATGGACAATGACAGAGTCATATTTGTACTTGCTTTGGAGTGACCTGAGTGCTTGTGTTATGTGGCGGATCCTGGCACCCGACAGGCAGCTTACAGTGACCTTCTCCTTGTTCAGCCTGGCGAGTGGGACGTCAGTGTGTCTGACAATAGAGTCACCTATTACAAGTGTATTAGGTGTTCTGTTTAGACTCAAGGGCTGTGACTGTGTGGCACACTGACTTTGTGAACTATGTGATACATTGGGTATTGTTGTGGGGTAGCGATTGCTTGGATGTCTGCTTTGGAGTCTCTGCTGCTTGGGCAGATTTGTATTTAGAGCATCCAAGTATGTTTTCGTGTATTTATGTGTTTGGTTTGCTGTTGCGATAGGTCTATGTGAGACTGGATTTGTGGTGTGTGTGGTTACCTTCTCCTCCTGACTGACTGCGCCAGTACTGGGTTGAGAGAGCTCAGCCTCCAGTTTGGCTATATAGTTGCATCTTTCACATATATTTGAGCTTGTTGGGAGGAGGAGAGGGTGGTCTGTGTACATAAGGCAGTTGTAACATTGCCTCAAGATTCCCAGATTCACCAGCTGGACTGGAGAGTAAACCCAAAACTGACTTTTGGACATGCCAGAATAGTATAAGGAACTACTTTTTGACTGATCAAAAAGGACCAATAAGGAGCCAAGTACTTAAAGGGAGTATAAGAGGGTGTAGTGCTTTAGTTTATTAGTGCTTACTTATAAGATTATTTATACAAGCAACTGCAGGGCTTTAGAATGAAAATAGAGTGCTTACTTTGAGATTTAGAACAGTTCTAAGGGAAAAAGTGAAGAGCAGACTTTGTGGAGCCGGGAATAGTTTAAACCCATTTAAGCGGCGCTGCCTGATGCTGCGCTATGTGCAAAATCGTGCAAAACCACGCAAACATGGGTTTTAGAGCAGGGAAACTGAAAGAGATAGGAATTGACCCAAAACGGCCAATGAGCTACTAGTTTCAGGGCTGAGACCACTCCTCCAGGGACAGATAGGCTGCTCAAAGCTCCCCACTCTCACTGGTGAACAGAGAAGCTTCCTCCTATCCAAGTAAGGATATGGGCAACACAGGAAACTATACCACAGTCCAGAATTCAGCAAAACCTGAAATCTGGACTAATCTAGTTCAGCAAAGGCGGGAAAAGAGAATTTTTTTTTTTTTTGTTTTTTTCAGGAAACAGCAGAAAAACACACAGAAAACACTGTAAATGCTATAAACAGGCTAGCGCACTTTAGTGTGTAGTCTACAACAGTTATACAATACAAAAATGACATAAATTGATATAAAACAAGTGCAAAAACTGTAAAAAGCAGAAGCCAAATGCAATTTAAACTTTTTAAAGCACAGATCAGTTAGAAATTCACAATTTTAGGTGGGAAAAGGCAGTCAGAGCAAAAACAGGGAAAAAATACTTAAATCTGGAAAAGTCTCTCTTCGGTCTCTCTGTTGCCTGTATCACTCTGCAGGACACCACGAGGAGCTGTGCAGAGTTGTATACTGGTGCAAAACCACGCAAATGCGGGTTTTAAAGCAGGGAAACTGAAAGAGATAGGAATTGACCCAAAATGCCAATAAGCTACTAGTTTCAGGGCTGAGACCACTCCTCCAGGGACAGATAGGCTGCTCAAAGCTCCCCACTCTTACTGGTGAACAGAGAAGCTTCCTCCTATCCAAGTAAGGATATGGGCAACACAGGAAACTATACCACAGTCCTGAATGCAGCAAAACCTGAAATCTGGACTAATCTAGTTCAGCAAAGGTGGGAAAAGAGAATATTTTTTTTTTTTTTTTATTTTCAGGAAACAGCAGAAAAACATACAGAAAACACTGTAAATGCTATAAACAGGCTAGCGCACTTTAGTGTGTAGCCTACAACAGTTATACAATACAAAAATGACTTAAATTGATATAAAACAAGTGCAAAAACTGTAAAAAGCAGAAGGCAAATGCAATTTAAACTTTTTAAAGCACAGATCAGTTAGAAATTTGCTTTTTTAGGTGGAAAAGGCAGTCAGAGCAGAAAAAAATACTTAAATCTGGAAAAGTCTCTCCTGGGTCTTTCTGTTGCCTGTATCACTCTGCAGGACACCACGAGGACCTGTGCAGAGTTGTATACTGGTGCAAAACCAAGCAAATGCGGGTTTTAAAGCAGGGAAACTGAAAGAGATAGGAATTGACCCAAAACGGCCAATAAGCTACTAGTTTCAGGGCTGAGACCACTCCTCCAGGGACAGATAGACTGCTCAAAGCTCCCCACTCTCACTGGTGAACAGAGAAGCATCCTCCTATCCAAGTAAGGATATGGGCAACACAGGAACTATACCACAGTCCTGAATGCAGCAAAACCTGAAATCTGGACTAATCTAGTCAGCAAAGGTGGGAAAAGAGAATATTTTTTTTGTTTTTAGGAAACAGCAGAAAACACACAGAAAACACTGTAAATGCTATAAACAGGCTAGCACTTTAGTGTGTAGCCTAGAACAGTTATACACTACAAAACAACTTAAATTGATATAAAACAAGTGAAAAACTGTAAAAAGAAGATAAGAAAATGCAATTTAAACTTTTTAAAGCACAGATCAGTTAGAAATTCACTTTTACGTGGGAAAAGGCAGTCGCAGCAAAAAAACAGAGAAAAAAAACTTAAATCTGGAAAAGTCTCTCTTGGGTCTCTCTGTTGCCTGTATCACTCTGCAGGACACCACGAGGAGCTGTGCAGAGTTGTATACTGGCGCAAAACCATGCAAATGTGAGTTTTAAAGCAGGAAACTGAAAGAGATAGGAATTGACCCAAAACGCCAATAAGCTACTAGTCTCAGGGCTGAGACCACTCCTCCAGGGACAGATAGGCTGCTCAAAGCTCCCCACTCTCACTGGTGAACAGAGAAGCTTCCTCCTATCCAAGTAAGGATATGGGCAACACAGGAAACTATACCACAGTCCAGAATTCAGCAAAACCTGAAATCTGGACTAATCTAGTTCAGCAAAGGCGGAAAAGAGAATAATTTTTTTTTTGTTTGTTTTTTTTCAGGAAACAGCAGAAAAACACACAGAAAACACTGTAAATGCTATAAACAGGCTAGCGCACTTTAGTGTGTAGCCTACAACAGTTATACAATACAAAAATGACTTAAATTGATATAACACAAGTGCGAAACTGTAAAAACAGAAGGCAAATGCAATTTAAACTTTTTAAAGCACAGATCAGTTAGAAATTCACTTTTTAGGTGGGAAAAGACAGTCAGAGCAAGAAAACAGAGAAAAAAATACTTAAATCTGGAAAAGTCTCTCTTGGGTCTCTCTGTTGCCTGTATCACTCTGCAGGACACCACGAGGAGCTGTGCAGAGTTGTATACTGGTGCAAAACCACACAAATGCGGGTTTTAAAGCAGGGAAACTGAAAGAGATAGGAATTGACCCAAAATGCCAATAAGCTACTAGTTTCAGGGCTGAGACCACTCCTCCAGGGACAGATAGGCTGCTCAAAGCTCCCCACTCTCACTGGTGAACAGAGAAGCTTCCTCCTATCCAAGTAAGGATATGGGCAACACAGGAAACTATACCACAGTCCGGAATTCAGCAAAACCTGAAATCTGGACTAATCTAGTTCAGCAAAGGTGGGAAAAGAGAATTTTTTTTTTTTGTTTTTTTTTTCAGGAAACAGCAGAAAAACACACAGAAAACACTGTAAATGCTATAAACAGGCTAGCGCACTTTAGTGTGTAGCCTACAACAGTTATACAATACAAAAACAACTTAAATTGATATAAAACAAGTGCAAAGCTGTAAAAGCAGAAGGCAAATGCAATTTAAACTTTTAAAGCACAGATCAGTTAGAAATTCACTTTTAGGTGGGAAAAGGCAGTCGGAGCAAAAAAAAGAGAAAAAATACTTAAATCTGGAAAAATCTCTCTTGGGTGTCTCTGTTGCCTGTATCACTCTGCAGGACACCACTAGGAGTTGTGCAGAGTTGTATACTGGTGCAAAACCATGCAAATGCAGGTTTTAAAGCAGGGAAACTGAAAGAGATAGGAATTGACCCAAAATGGCCAATAAGCTACTAGTTTCAGGGCTGAGACCACTCCTCCAGGGACAGATAGGCTCCTCAAAGCTCCCCACTCTCACTGGTGAACAGAGAAGCTTCCTCTTATCCAAGTAAGGATATGGGCAACACAGGAAACTATACCACAGTCCAGAATTCAGCAAAACCTGAAATCTGGACTAATCTAGTTCAGCAAAGGCTGGAAAAGAGAATATATATTTTTTTTCAGGAAACAGCAGAAAACACACAGAAAACACTGTAAATGCTATAAACAGGCTAGCGCACTTTAGTGTGTAGCCTACAACAGTTATACAATACAAAAATGACTTAAATTGATATAAAACAAGTGCAAAAACTGTAAAAAGCAATAGGCAAATGCAATTTAAACTTTTTAAAGCACAGATCAGTTAGAAATTCACATTTTAGCTGGGAAAAGGCAGTCGGAGCAAAAAAACAGAGAAACAATACTTAAATCTGGAAAGGACTCTCTTGGGTCTCTCTGTTGCCTGTATCACACTGCAGGACACCACGAGGAGCTGTGCAGAGTTGTATACTGGTGAAAAACCACAATTGCAGGTTTTAAAGCAGGGAAACTGAAAGAGATAGGAATTGACCCAAAACGGCCAATAAGCTACTAGTTTCAGGGCTGAGACCACTCCTCCAGGGACAGATAGGCTGCTCAAAGCTCCCCACTCTCACTGGTGAACAGAGAAGCTTCCTCCTATCCAAGTAAGGATATGGGCAACACAGGAAACTATACCACAGTCCGGAATTCAGCAAAACCTGAAATCTGGACTAATCTAGTTCAGCAAAGGTGGGAAAAGAGAATTTTTTTTGTTTTGTTTTTCAGGAAACAGCAGAAAAACACACAGAAAACACTGTAAATGCTATAAACAGGCTAGCGTACTTTAGTGTGTAGCCTACAACAGTTATACAATACAAAATGACTTAAATTGATATAAAACAAGTGCAAAAACTGTAAAAAGCAGAAGGCAAATGCAATTTAAACTTTTTAAAGCACAGATCAGTTAGAAATTCACTTTTTAGGTGGGAAAAGGCAGTCAGAGCAAAAAACAGAGAAAAATACTTAAATATGGAAAAGTCTCTTTTGGTTCTCTCTGTTGCCTGTATCACTCTGCAGGACACCCTGAGGAGCTGTGCAGAGCTGTATACTGGTGCAAAACCATGCAAATGCGGGTTTTAAAGCAGGGAAACTGAAAGAGATAGGAATTGACCCAAAACGGCCAATAAGCTACTAGTTTCAGGGCTGAGACCACTCCTCCAGGGACAGATAGGCTGCTCAAAGCTCCCCACTCTCACTGGTGAACAGAGAAGCTTCCTCCTATCCAAGTAAGGATATGGGCAACACAGGAAACTATACCACAGTCCGGAATTCAGCAAAACCTGAAATCTGGACTAATCTAGTTCAGCAAAGGTGGGAAAAGAGAATATTTTTTGTTTTTTTCAGGAAACAGCAGAAAAACACACAGAAAACATTGTAAATGCTATAAACAGGCTAGCGACTTTAGTGTGTAGCCTACAATAGTTATACAATACAAAAATGACTTAAATTGATATAAAACAAGTGGTAAAACTGTAAAAAGCAGAAGCCAAATGCAATTTAAACTTTTTAAAGCACAGATCAGTTAGAAATTCACTTTTTAGGTGGGAAAAGGCAGTCAGAGCAAAAAACAGAGAAAAAATACTTAAATCTGGAAAAGTCTCTCTTGGGTCTCTCTGTTGCCTGTATCACTCTGCAGGACACCACGAGGAGCTGTGCAGAGTTGTATACTGGTGCAAAACCACGCAAATGCGGGTTTTAAAGCAGGGAAACTGAAAGAGATAGGAATTGACCCAAAACAGCCAATAAGCTACTAGTTTCAGGGCTGAGACCACTCCTCCAGGGACAGATAGGCTGCTCAAAGCTCCCCACTCTCACTGGTGAACAGAGAAGCTTCCTCCTATCCAAGTAAGGATATGGGCAACACAGGAAACTATACCACAGTCCAGAATTCAGCAAAACCTGAAATCTGGACTAATCTAGTTCAGCAAAGGCGGAAAAAAATAATTTTTTTTTTCAGGAAACGGCAGATAAACACACAGAAAACATTGTAAATGCTATAAACAGGCTAGCGACTTTAGTGTGTAGCCTACAATAGTTATACAATACAAAAATTGACTTAAATTGATATAAAACAAGTGGGAAAACTGTAAAAGCAGAAGGCAAATGCAATTTAAACTTCTTAAAGCACAGATCAGTTAGAAATTCACTTTTTAGGTGGGAAAAGGCAGTCAGAGCAAAAAACAGAGAAAAAATACTTAAATCTGGAAAAGTCTCTCTTGGGTCTCTCTGTTGCCTGTATCACTCTGCAGGACACCACGAGGAGCTGTGCAGAGTTGTATACTGGTGCAAAACCATGCAAATGCAGGTTTTAAAGCAGGGAAATTGAAAGAGATAGGAATTGACCCAAAACAGCCAATAAGCTACTAGTTTCAGGGCTGAGACCACTCCTCCAGGGACAGATAGGCTGCTCAAAGCTCCCCACTCTCACTGGTGAACAGAGAAGCTTCCTCTTATCCAAGTAAGGATATGGGCAACACAGGAAACTATACCACAGTCCGGAATTCAGCAAAACCCGAAATCTGGACTAATCTAGTTCAGCAAGGTGGGAAAAGAGAATATTTTTTTTGTTTTTTTCAGGAAACAGCAGAGAAACACACAGAAAACACAGTAAATGCTATAAACAGGCTAGCGCACTTTAGTGTGTAGCCTACAAGAGTTATACAATACAAAAATGACTTAAATTGATATAAAACAAGTGCAAAACTGTAAAAGCAGAAGGCAAATGCAATTTAAACTTTTTAAAGCACAGATCAGTTAGAAATTCAATTTTTAGGTGGGAAAAGGCAGTCAGAGCAAAAAAACAGAGAAAAAATACTTAAATCTGGAAAAGTCTCTCTTGGGTCTCTCTGTTGCCTGTATCACTCTGCAGGACACCACTAGGAGTTGTGCAGAGTTGTATACTGGTGCAAAACCATGCAAATGCAGGTTTTAAAGCAGGGAAATTGAAAGAGATAGGAATTGACCCAAAACAGCCAATAAGCTACTAGTTTCAGGGCTGAGACCACTCCTCCAGGGACAGATAGGCTGCTCAAAGCTCCCCACTCTCACTGGTGAACAGAGAAGCTTCCTCCTATCCAAGTAAGGATATGGGCAACACAGGAAACTATACCACTGTCCAGAATTCAGCAAAACCTGAAATCTGGACTAATCTAGTTCAGCAAAGGTGGGAAAAGAGAATATTTTTTGTTTTTTTCAGGAAACAGCAGAAAAACACACAGAAAACACTGTAAATGCTATAAACAAGCTAGCGTACTTTAGTGTGTAGCCTACAACAGCTATACAATACAAAAATGACTTAAATTGATATAAAACATGTGAAAAACTGTAAAAAGCAGAAGGCAAATGCAATTTAAATTTTTAAAGCACAGATCAGTTAAAAATTCACTTTTTAGGCAGGAAAAGGCAGTCGGAGCAAAAAAAGAGAAAAAAATACTTAAATCTGGAAAAATCTCTCTTGGGTGTCTCTGTTGCCTGTATCACTCTGCAGGACACCACTAGGAGTTGTGCAGAGTTGTATACTGGTGCAAAACCATGCAAATGCAGGTTTTAAAGCAGGGAAATTGAAAGAGATAGGAATTGACCCAAAACAGCCAATAAGCTACTAGTTTCAGGGCTGAGACCACTCCTCCAGGGACAGATAGGCTCCTCAAAGCTCCCCACTCTCACTGGTGAACAGAGAAGCTTCCTCCTATCCAAGTAAGGATATGGGCAACACAGGAAACTATACCACAGTCCAGAATTCAGCAAAACCTGAAATCTGGACTAATCTAGTTCAGCAAAGGTGGGAAAAGAGAATTTTTTTTGTTTTTTTCAGGAAACAGCAGAAAAACACACAGAAAACACTGTAAATGCTATAAACAGGCTTGCTCACTTTAGTGTGAAGCCTACAACAGTTATACAATACAAAAATGACTTAAATTGATATAAAACAAGTGCAAAAACTGTAAAAAGCAGAAGGCAAATGCAATTTAAACTTTTTAAAGCACGGATCAGTTAGAAATTCACTTTTTAGGTGAGAAAAGGCAGTAGGAGCAAAAAAACAGAGAAAAAATACTTAAATCTGGAAAAGTCTCTCTTGGGTCTCTCTGTTGCCTGTATCACTCTGCAGGACACCCTGAGGAGCTGTGCAGAGTTGTATACTGGTGCAAAACCATGCAAATGCGGGTTTTAAAGCAAGGAAACTGAAAGAGATAGGAATTGACCCAAAACAGCCAATAAGCTACTAGTTTCAGGGCTGAGACCACTCCTCCAGAGACAGATAGGCTGCTCAAAGCTCCCCACTCTCACTGGTGAACAGAGAAGCTTCCTCCTAGCCAAGTAAGGATATGGGCAACACAGGAAAATATACCACAGTCCAGAATTCAGCAAAACCTGAAATCTGGACTAATCTAGTTCAGCAAAGGTGGGAAAAGAGAATTTTTTTTTTTTCTTTTTTCAGGAAACAGCAGAAAAACACACAGAAAACACTGTAAATGCTATAAACAGGCTAGCGCACTTTAGTGTGTAGCCTACAACAGTTATACAATACAAAAATGACTTAAATTGATATAAAACAAGTGCAAAAACTGTAAAAGCAGAAGGCAAATGCAATTTAAACTTTTAAAGCACAGATCAGTTAGAAATTCGCTTTTTAGGTGGGAAAAGGCAGTCTGAGCAAAAAACAGGGAAAAATACTTAAATCTGGAAAAGTCTCTCTTGGGTCTCTCTGTTGCCTGTATCACTCTGCAGGACACCACGAGGAGCTGTGCAGAGTTGTATACTGGTGCAAAACCATGCAAATGCAGGTTTTAAAGAAAGGAAACTGAAAGAGATAGGAATTGACCCAAAACAGCCAATAAGCTACTAGTTTCAGGGCTGAGACCACTCCTCCAGGGACAGATAGGCTGCTCAAAGCTCCCCACTCTCACTGGTGAACAGAGAAGCTTCCTCCTATCCAAGTAAGGATATGGGCAACACAGGAAACTATACCACAGTCTGGAATTCAGCAAAACCTGAAATCTGGACTAATCTAGTTCAGCAAAGGCGGGAAAAGAGAATATTTTTTTGTTTTTTTTCAGGAAACAGCAGAAAAACACACAGAAAACACTGTAAATGCTATAAACAGGCTAGCATACTTTAGTGTGTAGCCTACAACAGTTATACAATACAAAAATGACTTAAATTGATATAAAACAAGTGCAAAACTGTAAAAAGCAGAAGGCAAATGCAATTTAAACTTTTTAAAGCACAGATCAGTTAGAAATTCACTTTTTAGGTGGGAAAAGGCAGTCAGAGCAAAAAAAACAGAGAAAAAATACTTAAATCTGGAAAAGTCTCTCTTGGGTCTCTCTGTTGCCTGTATCACTCTGCAGGACACCACGAGGAGCTGTGCAGAGTTGTATACTGGTGCAAAACCATGCAAATGCAGGTTTTAAAGCAGGGAAACTGAAAGAGATAGGAATTGACCCAAAACGCCTGATAAGCTACTAGTTTCAGGGCTGAGACCACTCCTCCAGGGACAGATAGGCTGCTCAAAGCTCCCCACTCTCACTGGTGAACAGAGAAGCTTCCTCCTATCCAAGTAAGGATATGGGCAACACAGGAAACTATACCACAGTCTGGAATTCAGCAAAACCTGTAATCTGGACTAATCTAGTTCAGCAAAGGGAGGAAAAGAGAATTTTTTTTTTTTTTTTTCAGGAAACAGCAGAAAAACACACAGAAAACACTGTAAATGCTATAAACAAGCTAGCGCACTTTAGTGTGTAGCCTACAACAGTTATACAATACAAAAATGACTTAAATTGATATAAAACAAGTGCAAAACTGTAAAAAGCAGAAGGCAAATGCAATTTAAACTTTTTAAAGCACAGATCAGTTAGAAATTCACTTCTTAGGTGGGAAAAGGCAGTCAAGCAAAAAAACAGAGAAAAAATACTTAAATCTGGAAAAGTCTCTCTTGGGTCTCTCTGTTGCCTGTATCACTCTGCAGGACACCATGAGGAGCTGTGCAGAGTTGTATACTGGCGCAAAACCATGCAAATGCGGGTTTTAAAGCAGGGAAACTGAAAGAGATAGGAATTGACCCAAAATGCCAATAAGCTACTAGTTTCAGGGCTGAGACCACTCCTCCAGGGACAGATAGGCTGCTCAAAGCTCCCCACTCTCACTGGTGAACAGAGAAGCTTCCTCCTATCCAAGTAAGGATATGGGCAACACAGGAAACTATACCACAGTCTGGAATTCAGCAAAACCTGAAATCTGGACTAATCTATTTCAGCAAAGGCGGGAAAAGAGAATTTTTTTTTTGTTTTTTTTCAGGAAACAGCAGAAAAACACACAGAAAACACTGTAAATGCTATAAACAGGCTAGCGCACTTTAGTGTGTAGCCTACAACAGTTATACAATACAAAAACGACTTAAACTGATATACAACAAGTGCAAAAACTATAAAAAGCAGAAGGCAAATGCAATTTAAACTTTTTAAAGCACAGATCAGTTAGAAATTCACTTTTTAGGTGGGAAAAGACAGTCAGAGCAAGAAAACAGAGAAAAAAATACTTAAATCTGGAAAAGTCTCTCTTGGGTCTCTCTGTTGCCTGTATCACTCTGCAGGACACCATGAGGAGCTGTGCAGAGTTGTATACTGGCGCAAAACCATGCAAATGCGGGTTTTAAAGCAGAAAAACTGAAAGAGATAGGAATTGACCCAAAACGGCCAATAAGCTACTAGTTTCAGGGCTGAGACCACTCCTCCAGGGACAGATAGGCAGCTCAAAGCTCTCCATTCTCACTGGTGAACAGAGAAGCTTCCTCCTATCCAAGTAAGGATATGGGCAACACAGGAAACTATACCACAGTCTGGAATTCAGCAAAACCTGAAATCTGGACTAATCTATTTCAGAAAAGGCGGGAAATTTTTTTTTGTTGTTTTTTTCTGGAAACAGCAGAAAAACACACAGAAAACACTGTAAATGCTATAAACAAGCTAGCACACTTTAGTGTGTAGCCTGCAACAAATATACAATACAAAAACAACTTAAATTGATATAAAACAAGTACAAAAACTGTAAAAAGCAGAAAGCAAATTCAATTTAAACTTTTTAAAGCACAGATCAGTTAGAAATTCACTTTTTAAGCGGGAAAAGGCAGTCAGAGCAAAAAAAAACAGGGAAAAAATACTTAAATCTGGAAAAGTCTCTCTTGGGTCTCTCTGTTGTCTCTATCACTCTGCAGGACACCATGAGGAGCTGTGCAGAGTTGTGTACTGGTGCAAAACCACACAAATGCAGGTTTTAAAGCAGCGAAACAGAAAGTGATAGGAATTTACCCAAAACGGCCAATAAGCTACTAGTTTCAGGGCTGAAACCACTCCTCCAGGGACAAATAGGCTGTTTAAAGCTCCCCACTCTCACTGGCAAACAGAGAAGCTTCCTCCTATCCAAGTAAGGATATGGGCAACACAGGAAACTATACCACAGTCCGGAATTCAGCAAAACCTGAAATCTGGACTAATCTAGTTCAGCAAAGGCAAGAAAAGAGAATTTTTTTGTTTGTTTTTTGCAGGAAACAGCAGAAAAACACACAGAAAACACTGTAAATGCTATAAACAGGCTAGCACACTTTTGTGTGTAGCCTACAACAGTTATACAATACAAAAACAACTTAAATTGATATAAAACAAGTGCAAAAACTATAAAAAGCAGAAGGCAAATGCAATTTAAACTTTTTAAAGCACAGATCAGTTAGAAATTCACTTTTTAGGCAGGAAAAGACAGTCAGAGCAAAAAAACAGAGAAAAAATACTTAAATCTGGAAAAATCTCTCTTGGGTCTCTCTGTTGCCTGTATCACTCTGCAGGACACCATGAGGAGCTGTGCAGAGTTGTATACTGGTGCAAAACCGTGCAAATGCGGGTTTTAAAGCAGAAACACTGAAAGAGATAGGAACTGACTCAAAACGGCCAATAAGCTACTAGTTTCAGGGCTAAGACCACTCCTCAAGGGACAGATAGGCTGCTCACAGCTCACCACTCTCACTGGTGAACAGAGAAGCTTCCTCCTATCCAAGTAAGGATATGGGCAACACAGGAAACTATACCACAGTCCGGAATTCAGCAAAACCTGAAATCTGGACTAATCTAGTTCAGCAAAGGCGGGAAAAGAGAATATATATATATATATATATATATATATATATATATATATATATATATATTTATATATATTTTTTTCAGGAAATAACAGAATACAATACAAAAACAACCTAAATTGATATAAAACAAGTGCAAAAATTGTAAAAAGCAGAAGGCAAATGCAATTTAAACTTTTTAAAGCACAGATCAGTTAGAAATTCACTTTTTAGGTGGGAAAAGGCAGTTGTTGCAAAAAAAAACAGAGAAAAAATACTTAAATCTGGAAAAGTCTCTCTTGGGTCTCTCTGTTGCCTGTCTCACTCTGCAGGACACCACGAGGAGCTGTGCAGAGTTGTATACTGGTGCAAAACCACACAAATGCAGGTTTTAAAGCAGGGAAACTGAAAGAGATAGGAATTGACCCAAAACGACCAATAAGCTACTAGTTTCAGGGCTGAGACCACTCCTCCAGGGACAGATAGGCTGCTCAAACATCCCCCTCTCACTAGTGAACAAAGAAGCTTCCTCCTATCCAAGTACGGATATGGGGAACACAGGAAACTATACCACAGTCTGGAATTCAGCAAAACCTGAAATCTGGACTAATCTATTTCAGAAAAGGCGGGAAAAAAAATTTTTTTTGTTGTTGTTTTTTTCAGGAAGCCGCAGAAAAACACACAGAAAACACTATAAATGCTATAAACAGGCTAGCGCACTTTAGTGTGTAGCCTACAACAGTTATACAATACAAAAACGATTTAAATTGATATAAAACAAGTGCAAAAACTGTAAAAAGCAGAAGGCAAATGCAGTTTAAACTTTTTAAAGCACAGATCAGTTAGAAATTCACTTTATACACGGGAAAAGGCAGTTGGAGCAAAAAAAAACTGAGAAAAAAATACTTAAATTTGGAAAAGTCTCTCTTGGGTCTCTCTGTTGCCTGTATCACTCTGCAGGACACCACAAGGAGCTGTGCAAAGTTGTATATTGGTGGAAAACCACGCAAATGCAGGTTTTAAAGCAGGGAAACTGAAAGAGATAGGAATTGACCCAAAACGGCCAATAAGCTACTAGTTTCAGGGCTGAGACCACTCCTCCAGGGACAGATAGGCAGCTCAAAGCTCTCCATTCTCACTGGTGAACAGAGAAGCTTCCTCCTATCCAAGTAAGGATATGGGCAACACAGGAAACTATACCACAGTCTGGAATTCAGCAAAACCTGAAATCTGGACTAATCTATTTCAGCAAAGGCGGGAAAAGAGATTTTTTTTTCTTTTTTTTTCAGGAAGTACAGAAAAACACACAGAAAACACTGTAAATGGTATAAACAGGCTAGCGCACTTTAGTGTGTAGCCTACAACAGTTATACAATACAAAAACAACTTAAATTGATATAAAACAAGTGCAAAAACTATAAAAAGCAGAAGGCAAATGCAATTTAAACTTTTTAAAGCACAGATCAGTTAGAAATTCACTTTTTAGGCAGGAAAAGACAGTCAGAGCAAAAAAACTGAGAAATAATACTTAAATCTGGAAAAGTCTTTCTTGGGTCTCTCTGTTGCCTGTATCACTCTGCAGGACACCACGAGGAGCTGTGCAGAGTTGTATACTGGTGCAAAACCGTGCAAATGTGGGTTTTAAAGCAGAAACACTGAAAGAGATAGGAATTGACCCAAAACGGCCAATAAGCTACTAGTTTCAGGGCTAAGACCACTCCTCCAGGGACAGATAGGCTGCTCACAGCTCACCACTCTCACTGGTGAACAGAGAAGCTTCCTCCTATCCAAGTAAGGATATGGGCAACAGAGGAAACTATACCACAGTCCGGAATTCAGCAAAACCTGAAATCTGGACTAATCTAGTTCAGCAAAGGCGGGAAAAGAGAATATATATATATATATATATATATATATATATATATATATATATATATATATATATATATATTTATATATATATATTTTTCAGGAAATAGCAGAAACACACACAGAAAACACTGTAAATGCTATAAACAGGCTAGCTCACTTTAGTGTGCAGCCTACAACAGTTATACAATAGAAAAATGACTTAAATTGATATAAAACAAGTTCAAAAACTGTAAAAAGCAGAAGGCAAATGCAATTTAAACTTTTTAAAGCACAGATCAGTTAGAAATTCACTTTTTATGTGGGAAAAGGCAGTCAAAGCAAAAAAACAGGGAAAAAATACTTAAATCTGGAAAAGTCTCTCTTCGGTCTCTCTGTTGCCTGTATCACTCTGCAGGACACCACGAGGAGCTGTGCGGAGTTGTATACTGGTGCAAAACCATGCAAATACGGGTTTTAAAGCAAGGAAACTGAAAGAGATAGGAATTTATCCAAAATGGCCAATAAGCTACTTGTTTCAGGGCTGAAACCACTCCTCCAGGGACAGATAGGCTGCTCAAAGCTCCTCACTCTCACTGGTGAACAGAGAAGCTTACTCCTATCCAAGTAAGGATATGGGCAACACAGAAAACTATACCACAATCTGGAATTCAGCAAAACCTGAAATCTGGACAAATCTGTTTCAGTAAAGGCAGGAAAAGAGAATTTTTTTTTTCAGGAAACAGCAGAAAAACACACAGAAAACACTGTAAATGCTATAAACAAGCTAGCACACTTTAGTGTGTAGCCTGCAACAAATATACAATACAAAAACAACTTAAATTGATATAAAACAAGTACAAAAACTGTAAAAAGCAGAAGGCAAATGCAATTTAAACTTTTTAAAGCACAGATCAGTTAAAAATTCACTTTTTGAGCAGGAAAAGGCAGTCAGAGCAAAAAAAAAACAATGAAAAAATACTTAAATCTGGAAAAGTCTCTCTTGGGTCTCTCTGTTGTCTCTATCACTCTGCAGGACACCATGAGGAGCTGTGCAGAGTTGTATACTGGTGCAAAACCACACAAATGCAGGTTTTAAAGCAGCAAAACTGAAAGTGATAGGAATTTACCCAAAACGGCCAATAAGCTACTACTTTCAGGGCTGAAACCACTCCTCCAGGGACAACTAAGCTGCTCAAAGCTCCCTACTCTCACTGGCAAACAGAAAAGCTTCCTCCTATCCAAGTAAGGATATGGGCAACACAGGAAACTATACCACAGTCTGGAATTCAGCAAAACCTAAAATCTGGACTAATCTAGTTCAGCAAAGACAGGAAAAGAGAATTTTTTTTTGTTTGTTTTTTTCAGGATACAGCAGAAAAACACACAGAAAACACTACAATACAAAAACAACTCAAATTGATATAAAACAAGTGCAAAAACTGAAAAAAGCAGAAGGCAAATGCAATTTAAACTTTTTAAAGCACAGATCAGTTAGAAATTCACTTTTTAGGTGGGAAAAGGCAGTCGTTGCAGAAA
The DNA here is from genome assembly GCF_019279795.1 of Protopterus annectens. Classification (NCBI taxonomy): domain Eukaryota; kingdom Metazoa; phylum Chordata; order Ceratodontiformes; family Protopteridae; genus Protopterus; species Protopterus annectens. The sequence continues at coordinate 228,297,256 of NC_056740.1, forward strand.
AACAGAGAAAAAATACTTAAATCTGGAAAAGTTTCTCTTGGGTCTCTCTGTTGCCTGTATCACTCTGCAGGACAGCACAAGGAGCTGTGCAGAGTTGTATACTGGCACAAAACCATGCAAATGCGGGTTTTAATGCAGGGAAACTGAAAGAGATAGGAATTGACCCAAAACGGCTGATAAGCTACTAGTTTCAGGGCTGAGAACACTCCTCCAGGGACAGATAGGCTGCTTAAAGCTTCCCACTCTCACTGGTGAACAGAGAAGCTTCCTCCTATACAAGTAAGGATATGGGCAACACAGGAAACTATACCACAGTCCGGAATTCATCAAAACCTGAAATCTGGACTAATCTAGTTCAGCAAAGGCGGGAAAAGAAAATATATATTTTTTTTGTTTTGTTTTTTTTTTTGTTTTTTTCAGGAAACAGCAGAAACACACACAGAAAACACTGTAAATGCTATAAACAGGCTAGCGCACTTTAGTGTGTAGCCTACAACAGTTATACAATACAAAAATGACTTAAATTGATATAAAACAAGTGCAAAAACTGTAAAAAGCAGAAGGCAAATGCAATTTAAACTTTTTAAAGCACAGATCAGTTAGAAATTCACTTTTTAAGCGGGAAAAGGCAGTTGGAGCAAATAAATAGAGAAAAAAATACTTAAATCTGGAAAAATCTCTCTTGAGTCTCTCTGTTGCCTGTATCACTCTGCAGGACACCACGAGGGACTGTGCAGAGTTGTATACTGGTGCAAAACCGTGCAAATGCAGGTTTTAAAGCATGGAAACTGAAAGAGATAGGAATTGACCCAAAACAGTCAATAAACTACTAGTTTCAAAGCTGAAACCACTCCTCCAGGGACAAATAGGCTGCTTAAAGCTCCCCACTCTCACTAGTGAACAGAGAAGCTTCCTCCTATCCAAATTACCAGCACAAACAATGTTCCAAGCAACTACTGAACAGAATAAAACAATGAACGTTGACAGTCCCAGTGTCTTGAGACTTAACTCACCAAAAAAATGGCAATTCAGCAGTTGAAATGTGCTTACAAAAGCCAGTGGAACAAATGAAACAAATGCCTTCAAAAACCAGTGATATCCACAGCCAAACTCTCAGCAGTTAAATAAACTTTTTTGAAAGCCAATGGAACAGATGAAACAAATGAAACGAAACACAGGATAGTCCAAAAGGTTAAGCGCTTTCACTTGCTAAGTGGCAAGCTTCTTAGGAACAAATTGAAACAAACCTCTCAGCAGTTAAATAAACTTTTTGGCGCCAAAATTCAAAATACACAATTCTTCATATTAAAGGTATATGACACCTAAAAATACACTTAGTGCAAAACCTATTATTATAAAAATCCTATCTATGCTAATCACAATGTGAACAAATACAATGTATAATATATATTATAAAACATAAATCTAAACCTTAAAAATATTTTAGTGTTAAATATTTATATGTGTAATGTCTGGGTAATACAGAACAAATTATTACATGTCCGCCCAAACTGTCCTATAAAAACTATAAGAATCTAAACAACAATACAATATACAATAACCAAAATATATAGCTTGTCCTAAATCTACCTGTCTATAAAAATATTGTAATAAAATTATACCATCAATATGATGTGAATATATGTGAATATAAATATAAATGAATATACAATTTGATATGACTGTTTGTGTCTTATAATCACAAATTAACTGTTGCACATGCCACTAAACCCAAATTCAACCCATAGCTAGCAAAGGTTTAATAGAAATAACGTCATTGAGTCTTGGTGGGGTTGAAGCATCCAATAAAACCTGCCACCAATACTCTTTGTATGATAACAGGCCCTTGAAGTCTCCCTCCCATTTCAAATTGAACACTGTCAATAATAGCAAACTTGAAATAGTGCCTGTTTCCACATTTTTTAATATGTCTAAAAAGAGCATTCTTTTAATCTTTTGTCCTGATACTATATAAATGAGAATATATCCGTTTATTAAATTTCCTCTCAGTTTTTCCTGTATAAAATCCTGAGCAAGCCATGCATTTAGCCATATATACAATCATCTTAGTGCAACAATTACCTTGTTTGAATATTATTTTTGTACTATTAATATTTTATTTATTTATTTTATTTATTTTACATTTGTTGACCGGGCTAGTCTAGCTGGATACATGTCCATTTTCAGTAGAGGCCTGGGGAGAAAAGCTCCAAGAATAACAAACAAAAAATAATAAACAATAAAATACATATATAAAGTACAATCATGAAAAAGTTTACAGAAGAACACATGCAAAATTCAATCAAGGAAGAAGTACCAATTAAGTTGTATACCAAAAACAATATAGAAAATAGTATTGAGTAGAACAGAGGTATAAATAAGAAAAAAGTTTTTTTTTTTTTTTTTTTTTTTTAAGATATGAAATATTAACTGCCTTACTAACATTGAGCATGACTGGAGCAGTAAACAATAAGGGAATATTCATGAGATGATGTAATATGCAAGTATATATAAAGAATTCACTCAAAAGTTTCATGATAAGCAGATTTTATAGGGAAGGCTTAGGATGATGCAGGTAGTTATAAGTGAGAAGTATCAACAGTTAGTCAGGGATAGTACTGGAACATAATCAGTGTGACTTGAGATGAAGCTTGAGTTTCTTTTCAAAAAGTATATGAGAGCAGAGAGTTGTGAGTTCAGTGGGTAGTAGATTCCATAGCTTACCAATGGTATTAGAGAACAGGGAGTCACCTGCTAAATTGTTGGATCTGCAAATGTTAAACAGTAGTTTGTTAGAAGAGCATAAGTTTTTAGGATTATGTTAGGGGGTAAGTAGGTTTGAGAGTATAGGAGTATTGGTGGATTGATACAGGGTTTTGTGGGCAATAGTAAGCTGTGCAAAGTGTAGATGGTGTAGAAACTCTAACCAATCAAGTTGTTTAAGATTAAGACAGTGATGAGTTATGAAAGGAGAGGCAGTAGCAAATCTGACAATATTGTTATAGGATACTGTCAGTTTGTTAATGTTGATTTGAGAAAGATTTGTATAAATGGGTGAAGCATAGAGTAGAGTGGAGATGAGATGAGTTCTAGCTATAGCAGTCCTGGCTGCTGGTGTGTGAAAGGGTTTAATTCTTTAGAGGGATCCAAGTTTCTTGTTGACTGTTTTGTATTGTACTGTTAATATGCATGTCATAGCTGAGATTATTATCTATAGTTATTCCTAGGAGTTTGGTAGTTAGGTCTGGAGAGATAACAATACCATTGTTAGATGTAAGTGTAAAATGTGTGGGGGTGGACTTACGGGTTGGTGAGAAGAGTAGCAGTTTAGTTTTCTTTGGGTTTAGGAGGAGGCAACGGTTTGTAAACCATTGTTCAACAGTATTAAATGCATTCTGGGTAAGGGTCTGCAGTTCAGTTTGAGAAGTGGCTGAGCAGATAATAGTGGAGTCATCTGCATACTGAATGCAGGTAGTATATGAAATTGCTGACTGAAGGTCATTAATATAGATGGAAAATAGGAGTGGACCTAATATGGAGCCTTGAGGGACACCAAGGGAGATAGGTAGGAGATTAGAAAGATTACTGTGCCAGAGTACCGCTTATTTTCTGTTTTCAAGGTAGGATTTGAACCAGTTAATGGTTAAGGGGTCAAGTGCTAGAGATATCATTATATGTAAGAGCAGTTGGTGATTAACCATGTCGAAAGCTTTGGATAAATCAATGAATACTGCAGAGGATAGAATGCCTTTGTTACGATTCTTGTTAATACAATCTGTAAATGATAGCAGGGTAGTGGTGGTACTATGGTAAGGTCTGAAACCATGTTGACAGTTGGCAAGTATGTTATTTTGGAGAAGGTGGTTAAGAAGTTGCTTCTGGATACACTTTTCCATAATTTTTGCCAGAAGAGATAGCAAAGCTATAGGACGAAAGTTAGAGAAATCATTAGAGTTCCCACCTTTGTTTAGTGGAATAATGTAAGAAATTTTCCAGATGGATGGGATATTTCCTTCACTTATGGTTCTGTTGATAAGAATGGATATAGGGTAGGCAATGGATTTAGCTCCTATTTTAAGGTATTCTGCTGGGAGTTGGTCAGCTGAAGGGGTGGTAGGTTTTAGTTTTAGTAGAAGAGAGCATATGCTAGAAGTAGACACTGGTTGTAATTGAAAAGATGGAGGAGGATTTAAAGATAAGTTTGGCAGATTTGAGGTGTCTGGCGATAGATGGCTAGCAAGAGATTGGATGGCATTGGTAAAGAAAGAATTATAGGAGTTGGCAGTGTGAATAAGATTATCGGGGTTGGAGCCTAGAGGGTTAGGTGTGATAGATTGTCCTAGGTGAAGAAGTTTGTTAATGCTGTTCCAAAACTTTTGAGGTTTCTTTTGACAGGTTTGCTGTATTTGGAGGTAGACGTTCTTTTTATCTAGCACAATGGCTTTTTTAGTATGATTTCTTAGTTGTCTAAATGTTAGGTAATCCAATGGGTTTTTAGTAGAATGCCATTTTATCCAGGATTTGTTTCTCAGATGGATTTTTTGCCTAGTAGTATTAGAGAGCCAGGGTGCTGGTTTAGCTTTGCATCTAATAGAGCGTAATGGGGCATGGTGGATCAGGATGGTTAAGAATGTGGTATTAAAATAGGCTACAGCTTCATCAAGTGGAAGATATTTTAGTGGTGACCAATTACATTGTTTAAGTTCTGTCTGGAATAGTTCAGGGTTAAATTGCTTTTTGTAGCGTACAGTTCTGGCAATGTTGGGATGAGTGAGGTTGGTTTTAGATCTAATAAAATAGGTTAGGGAGTGGTCACTTAGATCATCTGGGAGGGTCATTACTTTGTAGGTATGTAGAGGATTATTAGTAAGTATCCAGTCCAAGGTACTTTCTTTGTTGTTAGGTTTGTGAGTTCATAGTTTGTGTAAAGCCGTATAAGTTAAAATGGGTGGAAGGGTGTATATTATTACAGGACTGCCAATCAATGTTAAAGTCTCCTAAAATTATGGTTTCTTGTGGGAGAGTGATAGAAAGCCAATTTAGGATATTTTCAAGGGTATTAATATTCTTTACTGGATGCAGGTATAAACATATGAAATTTATAGCTTTACAAGAGTTGACCTGAAGTTTAGTGATAAGTATTTCAGCTCGGTTGTCTAAAGGTGGGTCAAGGTCTATGGTGCTGATTTGTAGTTCTGTTTTGTAGAGGATTGCGACTCCTCCTCCCTTTTTGGTAGTATGGTCTTTTCTAATGATATTATAACCAGGTGGGGTTACTTCATTATCTTTAATTGTGGGTTTAAGCCAAGTTTCAGATAAGCATAGGATATCAAATTGGTGGACATCTAGGAGGGCATGGAGGTGTGGGATTTTATTATTAATGCTGCGTATATTAAGATGTGCTATGAGGAGAGAGTTAGCAGGCTTGGAAGGGGTTATGGAGCTACTAGTGATTAGAGTACATTTTTCAGGGGTAGAGGTATGGTTAGGACCAGGGTTTGGATGTATGTCTCCATCTAGTAGGGAGTGAAGGTATATGATGTGTTTAGGGTAAAGTGGCTTGCAAGAATAGTCCAGTAGTTTTTTTATTATTGTGATTGGTATATTTAATGGGTGCTAGTCTGTGATATTTGGGAAGTATGTAGTTGGGTGTGGATATAATGTTTAGGAAATTTCCAATGTTATACTTTTTTCCTGAAGAATGTGACTGCACTGTTTACGACTACCACATTTTTTAGTATGAGAGTCATAAGATATTGGTTTTAAATTCCTTTTCTCAAAATATTTCTTTATGTTGCACCCCATCTTATACACAAATCTGGGTCCAGTCCCTAAAATATTAACTAATTCCTCATCAATAGCAATAATATTCCAATTGGTAGTCAAGATATTCTTAACTTTACCTATATATGGTCCATACTCCAACACAATGGGCAGGATTCACGAAGGCTTGCACGGAGTCTAAGAGTAGTGTAAGACTCCATGCAGCCTTCGCGATCCAGGAACAGCCCAAAGTCCATTTAAGAGACCAGCTAAAACGTCTCTTACACGGAGTGGGCGTGGATAAGCTAATCACCTCACTTGCAGCCGAATACCATGCAAATGAGGTAGATTAGCGATCCAGGAAGCCCAAAGCAGCTCGTGTAAGAGCCGTTTTAGCTGCAGAAATGTACTCAGTTGACAACTGAGTACGTTTCTGCAAAAACCACAATGGAGCCATGTCAGCTCCAAATAAAGGGTGCATATGTGTCAGGCAGCATGCCAATGGCCAAGTATGTGGCCATTGGCAAGGTAACCTGATGCAAAATTAATAAAAATATATAAACCCAGCGCAGCCCCGCGCAAACGGGCTGCGCTGTATAAAACATAAAAATTAAGGTTATAAACCCACAAATGTGGGTTTTATGCAATACATGGATTTACAATGCAGGGATCAGCAGACCAAAAACAACATGGTCACCGTGTAGTGGTTGCTAAGGGGGGAAGCTGAGTCTAAGACATGTAACTAAGCATTAGTAGGCAATCTGATGCAAATGAGTGTTAGGATACTGAATTCCACTGTCACATAGCAAATAAGCACATTCTGAGTAGTGTAAGAGTTACAGAAAGGGGAGGAACAGAGTAGGAGGATAGGTGACATCACAGGGGGGAATGGCAGAAAGAAATGCAGTTCATTGGAGGTCAGAGTTACATGACAGATGTCAGACACATATCATGGAAAGAGGAGTGCCACAACATAAGCATGGGAAAGTCAAGAAATGGAAGGTGTACACTGTTGCCTACACCAAAGTTTCTTGCTGGGCGTGCATGCGCACGTGTGCGCGCCATGAAGCGTGAGTAAGACAGTGTGCATGCGTGTAAGGCAGACTGAGCATGTGGGAGCGTGTTGGGAGATGTTTAACACTGTTTGCACGGGTGTGCACGCGTTTTAACCCGAATAAGCAGATTCGGAACCGTGTAAGCATGTGTGCGCGCGTGTAAGCCACTGTGAGCGTGTTTCTGCTGGTATGCACATGGCTGCCCCCTGAGGAAACAGAAAGGAAAAAGGAAGCAACAGATTTAGTAGGAAACTAGCAGGGAATACTGCTGGAGCTAGCAGGTGAAAACAATTAGAAGCAGGCAATTACACAGGCAGAATAGTAGCCCAGCCCAGCACTTAAAACTCTGCAAACAGCAGTGCAGGATGTTTCTCTCAAGAGACACTGCAAGACAGGCGTAAGCTATTAGAAGTGAAAACTGAAAAAGCTGAACTCAGAGCAGAAATGTTAGGGGCTGCCATAGCTGTCATAATGAGACATAGGCAACTTGCTGAGGGTGGTGACAATGCAGATGGTGCCAGACAACCCACAGTGAGGAGACGGAGAAGAGTGTACAGGCCCAGGGTCACCTACCACGAGTTACATGAGCTGGAGATAGTAGAGCGCTATAGAGTGGACAGAGACCTCCTGCAGCAAATAGTGGAGCTGTGCAGGCCACGCCTCACACACAGAACCAACAGAGGGGAACCCATCCCAGTGGAAACCAAGGTATGTGTTGGCCTAAGAATACTAGCAACAGGTACCTTCCAGAGACCAACTGGTGATATGATGGGGATATCACAGGCATCAGCCTCCAGGGTACTGCACCAGTTCCTGGATGCCATGTCAGCACATGTCGGTGATTATGTATATTTCCCCAATGCCCGTGAGGTATTGGCCAGCAATATGCGTCTCTTCCAGCAAATAGCGGAATACCTTGAGGTAGTGGGTGCAATAGACTGCACGCACATATGCATCAAAGCACCAGCCAGTGAGCGGGGTAGGGCCTACATTAACTGCAAGGGCTTCCCCTCCATCAACTGCCAGGTCATGTGTGATGCCCAGGGCATAATAATGAATGTGTGTGCTGCCTGCCCTGGGAGCCACCATGATTCCCACATCTGGCATTTGACGCAGCTGTACCAGACATTTGCCAATGGGGACATCCCACACGGACACCTAGCGGGGGATGCAGGTTATACACTGGAGCCGTGGCTGATGACACCCATCAGAAACGCACACACACCTGAACAGGAACGCCATAATGAGGCACACGCACAAACACGTAATGTAATAGAGCGTGTGTTTGGGCTGCTCAAGTCATGGTTCCGGTGTCTGGACACATCTGGTGGAGCCTTGCAGTACACACCAACTACATGTACCCAAATTGTCATAGTATGTGCTATGCTACGTAATATGATCTTGCGAAAACAGCTGCAGCAGGACCAGCATAGGGCTGGGCCAAACAGCCCCCCACCATTGCCAAGGCCATCACAGGCAGAGCGTGACTCGGAGGAGGAACAACCTGAGCCTGCCCCAATAGGCCGAAGGAGCCGTGCCCAGTATGCCCTGGCCTTGGCAAAGTGGCAATGCATAGCACATACACTGGCTCAGTAAGAACCCTGGGAATGATACCCCCTCTGACTCACTCAAATAATAACAGGGATGCCTAAAATGACATGACCTGCTCACAAACATGTACAGGGAGTGCAATATGTGCATCCGACAGAGGCAGCCCTGCAGCACCACCTGAGGCATGAATGCCATGTGTTAAGTAATGTAACACCATGTACTATATGCACACCTGAGGACCGTGACTAACATCCTACCCTCACCAAGCATCATGCCACAATATGAGAATGAGATGATCAAGTGCAATAATTGGCTAAAGTATCGCAGTTAGTCAAAGGGGATCCAATGTGTGCCAGCCTGGGATGACATGCTGAGCATGACATGATGCCCCACCTGCTAGGACTGGCGTGCACCTATCAGTGCAGGCCATATGGATACTGGCAAAGGCTGTTGTTACCCACAGCGTGCCCTGAATTGGTAAGGCTCAAAACACAAACCTACCTCCATAGGTATCAGAAGGGATAAGAACCTAGATGTAATGCTACCCAATGCCAGAAGTCTAAACAGCAAGATGCATGCAGTCTAAACTCACCCAGTATGGAGAATGTTGATATCTGTGCTGTAACAGAAAACTGGGTCAAGGCTCACAACAGCACCCTAACACTACCAGGTTACACCTCATACTGTGCTGTACAGCCTCAAAACATGGAACAAGCTACAAAAGGAGGGTGACTAGCAATAATTGTCAAGGATAACCACACCCCATGTTGGTACCACAACAAGAAGCAGCATGGACTAGCCATGGTCAAGTAACAGTGGCTAAAACTGCCCCCCCAGTTTATAGCCTGCTACAGACTACTGTCCCAACACCAGGAACTGCACCTGGCCTATGCTGGAATACATGAATATATCAAGTCCTCCAAACCACATTATATTGGGTGACTGAAAATACCCAGACATAGACTGGGAGCATTATACTAGCTCCAACACTGTAGGACAAAAGTTCATAGAATCCATAAACCAAAATGCCCAGGAACAACGTACCACTCCCACAAGAGGGGTAAGCATACTGGATGTGATAATCAGCAACATGGGTACTGGATGGCAAGACGAGAAGTGTATTGCTCAATGGTAAAACCAGACCATAGAGTAATCACACTGCATATACAAATCTTGACCACAGTCCCTGGCCAGAAAACCACAGTGAAAAACATGTGTAAAGCAATATTTGCACTCCTCCAAACTGATGTGGAATCCATTAAAGGTCCTGTGCAGGTGCAAAATATGGGCCACACCTCAAAACCTGTAATACAGCCATTCCATGAACACTGCCAGGAATGCTTGGATTATGCAATCCTAAATTAAAACAAGACACAATGCCATACACACAGGCATCTGGCATGGTGGACACCAGCCATAACCAAACCATGCAAGAGAATGAGGAAGCTACTACATAATAGAGCAAACATAAAAAAAGAAGTAATCACTGATCAGTAGTATGGCAATAAAATATGTCCACACATACAATCCACTAAGGCCAGCCACAACAAGTTGAATCTGTGAATCTTGAGGCAATGTTACACCTGCCCCAAGTACACAGACAACCCCTAACTCCCCCCAAGAAATACAAATATATGTGAGAGATGCAACCATCTATCCAAACTGGAGGCTGAGCTCCCTCAACTCAGTACTCCCAAAACTAGTCAGGAGGAGAACTTAACCACACACACACCACAAACCCAGTCCCACATAGACCTATCACAACTGCAAACCAAAGACATAAACAAAGAAAAACATTCCCGGAGGCCCAAATTACAAACACACCACACCAACAGAGGCCTCCAAAGCAGACACCCAATCAAACAACCTCCAAACATAGCACATACAACACATAGTACACAAAGCTGGTGTGCCAAACAGTCACAGGCCAGAAGGAGAAACAACATGCCTGATACAGTTGTAATAGGTGACTCCATAGTGAGACACACTGCTGTCCCGCACACCAGACTGAACAAGTGAAAGGGTACAGTAAGCTGCCTGTAGGCTGCTACAATATGTCACATAACACAAGTATGCAGGTCACCCCAAAGCAAGTAGAAATATGATGCAGTCATAGTCCATGCTGGTGTGAATGACCTGAGATGTACCTCCCCGGACTACATGAAAAGAGACATAGATGAGCTCTCCGATTATGTAGTCCAGGCCGGTATGACACTGACCGTTTGCAGCATCCTACCCTCACCAAGAATGATGCCACAGTACAAACACGGAATGATCAGTTATAACAAGTGGCACAATTACTGGTGTCATTCCAAGGGGATCCAATGTCTGTCTGCTTGGGATGTCAAGCTTGACAAGCCACGCAGCTGTTCCAGGGATGGCTTGCACCTGTTACCCTTGGGCGTTTGGATACTGGATAAGGCTTTTGCCACCTCCATAGAGCCTTTCGTAGGTAAGGCTGAAAAGACTAACCCACCACCCTACAAAACATAAGTGGAAAGAAACATAAGGGTAATGCTGACCAATGCCAGATGTGTAAACCCCAATATGCATGCTCCCGAGGCCATCCCCAGTATGGAGAACATTGATGTCTGTGCAGTGACAGAAACCTGCTGCAAGCCTCCTGACAGCACACCAGCATTACCAGGTTATACCACATATCATGTGTCATGGCCCCAAAAACTGGAACAAAACATAAAAGGAGGGTGAGTATCCATATTCAGCACAGACACCCATATGTCCAGGTAACTAACAATGCACAAGGCATTGGAGTCCACCCATATGCAACTAACCGTAGACAAGACTGCTGTACAGTCTGCAGCATGCTACAGACCACACTCTCACACACAGGAACCCCACCCAGCCGTCCTGAAGACACTGGACAGTATGAATGTCCCACCAAATACCAAACAAGGTACTCACAAATTACCACATAGGTGGTAAACCATTATGTATGGAAGGAGTAATCAGAGACCTAGGGACACAAGTAGACAGTAACCTGTCATGTGACACTCACAATGCCAATGTGGCTAGGAAGACTGTCTATATTGGACACCGTATCATGAAAGGATTCACATCTACGTCAACAGAGGTCAATGTGCCCCTATACTGTTCTCTTATCACACCCATAATCTAGTACAATGCCTCATTTGGGATGTACCTTACCTGACACCTGCAGCAGTTAGAAAGACCTCAAAGGTACCTCACCAAGAGGATAAAGGGTCTCAAATATATGTCATATGCTGCCTGGCTGTAGACACCCCAGCTGAATGCAGTCACATACTGCCTACACAGAGACATTGCATGCCTGTTGTACAAGGCCATGTCCAACACAGGAGTAATGGACATGCTCCACCCCTGAAAACTCAAAGCCATAGAAGCTGTGAGAGTGAGAGATGTCAACCTCAACACATAATGAAATAGGATGTGCTGGAGGGACAGATACATAACCCAGAGGCTCCCCACTCCCTGGAACAGAATCCCACTCCATGTTAGGCAGAGCCCCTCACTGACACTCTTCAACAGGAATCTTGCCAAGTGGATGGATGATCATAGAGTTACACTGGGGGTCTTCACTGTGTCATGTCCAGACAGAGGCACAGCAAAGCAAATCATAAATGGCCATAATATTCACATAGCAAGGGGTGGCGAAAGACACACACACTTTGGCTAGGCTTACAAATGCCCTAGGGTGGATAGCCTAGTATGAACCTATGAACCTATGAGGATACAAATTGTACAGGACACTAAGGATAATCCCAAGGCTTCCACAACTGATGTTAGGAACCGTGTTGGGAATTCACAGATATGCTCTGAATCACACAAATATTACAAACAACATACCAAACACACACACATATTGCCAACATACATCCTGACAGGTGCAGTGCAAACCCCCCCCCCAAATGCAAAATATCTATCCCAGCAGACTGCTGGCCCCCTGACATTGCAGATGCTGAGGTAACAGCCAGCATCTACAAAGCAAAACACACAGCAGCAATGGTATGAGATGGTGTCCTGGGCTGAGTCCAGCATGGACTCCAAGAAGAATGGAATGCCAAATCACACTACTGCTCAATGTCAGCCTTACCACAGGATATGTACCCAAAGAGCAGTGTACAACAACAGTGGTCCTTCTCAACAAAGGTATTGCCTGAATAGATACTGAAAACTACCACCCCAGAATCCTGAGAAGCTCGGTCTGCACAGCTATGGAAAGGATCAGCATGTACCGCAGACATAAAGATATTGGTGACCTACTGACACCGGACCCTACCCAGTGTGGCTTTCTTAAGTGCAGATCCTGCCCCTAAACATGTTTGACTCATATGAAACAGTCATTAAGGTCATTGATGAGGGCAATGTGGTCCACACAGCGTAGCTGGACCTTGCAAAGGTCATTATAGATATGCTCACCAGCTTAAATATAAACCCCTATGTCAGTAGAGGGGTTGCAAACCAGACCAAGGACAGAACTGACATGGTCAGATATGCTGCAGCCATGTCAGACTACAAACCAGATATAACTGGCATCCCACAAGGCTTGGTCCTGGGACCTCCCTCGTCTGGTATATATGTCCAATAGGTACAGGCCAACATGGAAGGACTGTGTCTGAACATGTTTGCAGAGGACTACAAATTGCTCACCATATGTGACCCTCCAGCTGACACAAGCATCCCACAAAAGGGCCACATAGGAACAGACAACTGGTGCCATAGCCATGTCAGCAAGCTAATTGCAGAAAAGTGTATAGTCAACCCCCGTGGATATACAGTAAGTGCCCACCAATTACCACATAGGTGTTAACCCATTACGTACTTAACATGTAATGAGAGACCTAGGGACACAAGGTGATAGATATCCTGAATTGGACAAACATGTGGCTGTAGTATTTACAGAAACATACCATATACCCACCTAATCATGAAGGTTGTCAGATCCAGATAAGGGGAGGTCATTGTGGCTCTGCAGTCATCCTTCATCAGCGTTACAATTGACTACAATAGCCTCTGAGAGATGTACCTCAGCAGACACCTCCATCAACTGTAAAGTCCCCAACAGTACCTCACCAGGAGTATCAAAGAGCTTGCACAGATGCCATGTGTTGCCTGATTAAACAAACTGCAGCTACACACACTGTCATACTGCCCACCCAGAGGCAAGCTGTGCCTGATGTATAAAGCCATGTCCAAGCTGGTATCAATAAACATGCTGCACCTTGTACAATCTGAATGGCAGTGAGCTATGCACATGAGAGACCTGAACCCCAGCACTGACATACATAGGACAAGCTGTACTGCATGATCCATAACACAGAAGCCACCCCCACCCATGAGTAAACTCCCAGTACAGACTATCCATAGAGTCACTCATCGATTCTCCTCAAGAGGAATCTTGATGAGTGGATGGGAGATGGTAGGTTTACCCTGGGTATCACTGTTATGTCACAGGTAGACAGAGGCACAGTATACTAACCATGACATATGTCATGGCAAACTCCACTTACAATGTGTGTGAAGGACAAACACACTCTCCGACTAGCATTAGAAATGGCCTAGGGCACATCGCTAGTGTTTGCAAATGTACACCTATGTTGTGGAATACACTACCAATGTTGGACAAGCCTGGTTTAAGTAGTTCATATCTGAACATAATGCAACATGGTCAGATGTGCACAACTGGCCCCTAACCAGGCTGTTGTGCTCACTATGGAAATGTAAAGCAGTGATAGGACTAAAGCCCAGGATACTGTCCACCACAGTCAAAGTACTGAACCAGTACACTATACAGTACTACAGTGTTAGGTCAGTATGAAAGGATGTTGACAACTGTATGCAAAGTATCCCATGCAAACCCTGCAGGCACAGTATAATCCCTGTTGTGTTCACACACAAAGCAGTTGGACAGTAACTACACAACATGACACACAACACACAACCATAAACGGGAGATTTTTGTTGAAGTTCACACTCATCCACAAATGTGGTGGGCTGCAGAGTTCAACATACGGAAAGGTCACACTGGGCATGCTCACACACTTTGATAAATGAGACATATGTCAGACAACATGCCATGGGAAGGCTGAACTGGGCATGCTCACACACTTAGGCCAAATCTCAGTTTAGCAGTTGGCCACACATATCTGGTATTTGTACATGTTATTCCAGGAACCAACCACATTACAGCAATCTGCCCAGTGCACACAGTTAAATGACTACAGAGACATACGTGATATAGTGGATCCCTCCCATATGCAAACATCTTCCACAGATACACAAGTTGTTCCAAACAAACAGGGAATGCTATGGCAATAAAGACCTGCAAACAGTCTATCAGCAACAAATAATGTGCATTTGACAATTAAACATATGGGTGTAGAGGTCAACAGTAGGCTGTTTGCCCTAGGGAATGACAGCTTAGCCAGAGTGTGCTTGGCGTCTGCCTCCCCACAGGATACACATTCCCCTTTCTAAACACTGATGATGTCAGCACCCTATAAGTACAGCAGGAGAAGAAAAAACTTCCAGTAACACGAATAGCGTGCTCTGCTAATGCATCCATCTCAAGTATCATAACAGAATTAGGTAGGGGTTTGAATCCTGCAAATGCTCAGTGTGTGTGGGGTTGGTGTGTGTGTGCAAGTCTATGTGAGGGAAATCCCCCCTTTTGGCAACTGGGAGAACAGACTACAGGATGCACATTCCCCTTTCTAAACACTGATGATGTCAGCACCCTATAAGTACAGCAGGAGAAGAGAAACCTCCCAATAATGCGAATAGCGCCCTCTGCTAATGTGTCTGTCTCTAGTGTCATAACATCGTTAAATAGGGGTTTGAATCCTGCAAATGCTCAGTGTGAGTGGGATTGGTGTGTGTGCAAGTCTGTGTGAAAGAAATGTCCCTTTTGGCAACTGGGAAAACACACTACAGGATGCACATTCCCCTTTCTAAACACTGATGATGTCAGCACCCTATAAGTATAGCAGGAGAAGAAAAGCCTCCCAGTAATGTGAATAGTGCGCTCTGTTAATGCATCCATCTCGAGTATCATAACCTAATCAGGTAGGGGTTTGAATCCTGCAAATGGTAAGTGTGTATGTTTGGATGAGGGGGGTTAGTGTGTGTGCAATTTTGTGTGAGGGAAATGTCCCTTTTGGCAACTAGGAGAACAGACTACAGGATGCACATTCCCCTTTCTCAACACTGATGATGTCAGCACCCTATAAGTAAAGCAGGAGAAGGAAAACCTCCCAATAATGTGAATAGCGCGCTCTGCTAATGCGTCCATCTCAAGTGTCATAACATAGTCAGGTAGGGGTTTGAATCCTGCAAATGGCAAGTGTGTGTATTTGGATGAGGGGGTTTAGTGTGTGTGTAATTTTGTGTGAGGGAAATGTCCTTTTTGGCAACTAGGAGAACAGACTACAGGATGCACATTCCCCTTTCTAAACACTGATGATGTCAGCACCCTATAAGTACAGCAGGAGAAGGAAAGCCTCCCAGTGATACCAATAGCGCACTCTGCTAATGTGTCCATCTCAAGTCTCATGACATAGTCAAGTAGGGGTTTGAATCCTGCAAATGGCAAGTGTGTGCATTTGGATGAGGGGGGTTAGTGTGTGTGCAATTTTGTGTGAGGGAAATGTCCCTTTTGGCAACTAGGAGAACAGACTACAGGATGCACATTCCCCTTTCTAAACACTGATGATGTCAGCACCCTACAAGTACAGCAGGAGAAGGTATGTGGCGTGGACAATGACTGAGTCATATGTGTCCATGCCTCTGACTGACCTGTATGCTTGTGTTATGTGGTGGACCATAGTGCCCCACGGGCATATCACTGTGACCTTCACCTTGTCCAGCCTGGTGAGCATGACCACACTGTACCGGACAATAAAGGTAGCTAACACAACTGTGGCAGGTGTGTTGTCTAGCCGTACAGGCTGTGACTGTTTGGCACACAGGATTTGTGTGCTATGTGTTATGCGTGATGTGTTCAGGCATAACGTATGCCTGTGTGCCAGCTGCAGAGGTGTGTGCCACTCAGGCAGGATGCTATTCTAAGGCTCCACAAATGGCCCAGTGTGTTCACATGCTTGTATTGCTGTCAGTGTAGGTCTACATCAGACTGGTATTGTAGTCACTGTAGTATTGCATGCCACCAGACAGGTTATGCCAGTACTGGGTTCAGAGTGCTTATTCCCCAGTTTGGCTATGTGGTTCCATCTCATACATGTGTTGTACGTCCATGTGTAGGGGAGAGGATTGACTGTGTACATGTGGCAGCTGTGACATTGCCACATGACCCACATATTCCACAACTGTACCATAGAGGTGACTGACAACTGACCTTTGCACGTGCTACCATAGTATTGTGATTGCCATGGTGATTAACAGCACATAGGGCCAATGGGGAACAAGGTACATAGGCTCATAGGTTCATACTAGGCTATCTGCCCTAGGGCATTTAAGAACCTAGCCAGAATGTGTTTGGCTGTCGCCATCCATTGTAAATATATCTTGCCATGCCCTTTTACGAGGCTAGTATACTGTGCCTCTGTCTAACAGTGACACAGAAGTGATACCCGGGGTAAAACCTACAATGTCCCATCCACTCATCAAGATCCCTCTTGAAGAGAGTCAATGAGGGACTCTGCCTAACCTGGACTGGGATTTTATTCCAGAGTGAAGTGAGCCTCTGGGTTATGAATCTGTCCCTCCAGCATGTCCTATTTATTTCAGTGCTGAGGTTCAGGTCTCTCAAGCGTGTAGCCCGATGGGATTTGGATATTCTCAGGTGCAGCATGTCCATTAATTCTGGGTTTGACATGGCGTTATACATTATGCACAGAACGTCTCTGAACAGGCAGTATGCCACTGAGTAGAGCTGGGGTTTCTTTAACCTGTCAGCATATGGCATCTGTTTGATCCCTTTGATCCTCTTGGTGAGGTACTTTTGGGGTCTTTCCAATTGCTGCAGGTGTCTGGTAAGATACATCCCAACAGGGAGATTGTACTCAATTATGGGCCTGATGAGGGATGAGTAAAGAGGCACGATGCCCTCCCCGATGTAGATGTGAATCCCTTCATGATGGGGTGGGCTATATAAAATGTCTTTCTAACCACTTTGGCCATGTGGTTGTCAAATGAGAGATTGCTATCAACTTGGGTCCCCAGGTCCCTAATTACTTCTTCTATACGTAATGGAGTACCACCTATGTGGTACTTTGTGGGCACTTTGTTTTTGCCAAAGGGGATGACTATACACTTGTTTGCATTCAGCTGGAGGCCATGGCTCTGGCACAAGTAGTCTGTTTCTATGAGGCCCTTTTGGAAGATGCTTGTGTCGGCTGGAGAGTCGATTATGGCGGCCAGTTTGCAGTCATCTGCATATTTGGTCAGCCACAGTCCTTCCGTGTTGGCCTGTACCTCCGATAAATATATACCAATCAAGAGAGGTCCCAGGACTGAGCCTTGTGGGACACCACTTGTAACTGGTTTGGAGTCTGGCATGGCTCCAGCAATTCTAACCATGTGGGTTCTGTCCTTGAGCCAGTGTGCAATCCATCTAGTGGCATAGGGGCTTATATTTAAGCTGGTGAGCTTCTCCAGAATGCCAGAGTGGGGTATTGTATCGAAGGCTTTTGTGAGGTCCAGGTAGGCTGTGTGGACCACCTTCCCCTCGTCAATGGCCTTGGTGACTGTTTCAAAGAAATCAACCAGGTTTGAGAGGCAGGATCTGCCCTTAACAAAGCCAAACTGGGTATGAACCAGTGTCTGTAGGTCCCCAATATCTATATTTATGTGGTCCATGATGATCCTTTCCATAGCTCTGCAGACCAAGCTAGTGTGGCTTATGGGGCGATAGTGTCCAGGATCCGTTGAGGCACCACCTTTCTGTAGAGGGACCACTGTTGCTGTACGCCACTCTTTGGATACATATCCTGTAGTAAGGCTGGGATTGAACAGTAGTTTTATGTTTGGTTGTAGCACGTCTTGGAGTTCATGTAGGACACAGCCCAGGACACTGTCTGGTCCCATTGATGCAGTGTGTATTGCTTTGGAGAGGGCGGCTCTTACCTGAGCATCTGAGATGTCAGGGGGGCAGCACTCTGCTGGGATACATATTTGCACTTTCGCTGTGGAGGGGGGGGGAGTTTGCGCTGAACCTGTCAGCTAGAATGTTGGCAATGTCTGTGGGTTTGGTGTTTCTATTGACATTTTGGACTACCTCTGAGCATATATGGGAATTACCACCCAGATTCCTAACATAACTAAAGAAAGCCTTGTGATTATCCTTAGTGTCCTGTGCAATTTCTCTCTAAGCTGGCCTTAGACAATCTTATGAGTGCCTGTAGTTATTTGCTAATACTGATCAGTGATGCCTTCCCTTTTTGGGATTTTGCTGTATCATTTAGTAGCTTCCTCCTTCTATTGTGTAGTTTGTTTTCGGCTGGGGTCCACCAGACAGGATGTCTGCCTTTGGAGGATTGGGTCTTGGTTTTATTCAGGATCACATGATCCATGCATTCCTGAAGGTGTCCATAGAATGCGTTTATAGAGGAATCTGCGGTCTGGTCTGTAGTTTCCACAGGCCCGGGAGCTTTGAAGGTTTCCACCTCAGTTTTGAGGAGTGTGAATTTGCTTTAGAGAAGTTGTTCACTGTGGTGTTCTGGGCAGGGGGTGGGGTCGGGATGTGAATATCCAGTGAGATTAGTTTATGGTCTGATCTTACCAGTGAAGGATAAACTTCTGGTCTGGAGCATAGAGTCCCCATGTTGGTGATGATCAGGTCCAGTATGTTTCTATGATTCTAGGAATCTTTGGCCTAGGGTGTTGGAGCTAGAGTCATGCTCCCAGTCTATGTTTTGGTAGTTGACGTTGCCCGATATAATGGTGTTTGGAGAGACCTTCATATGTCCACTGTTCACAGGACAGCCGAGTGCAGTTCTTGGGTTTGGGAGGATGGTCTGTAGCAGGCTACAACCTGGAAGGCAGTTTCACCCATTGTTAGTTGCACATGGATAGTCTCTGATGCTTGGTGCTTTGCCACCAACCTGGAGGTGTGGGTATCTTTGATGAATATCAATACTCCCCCTCCATTTGTGGTTCGTTCCAAGTTTTGGGGCTGAAAAGCATGGTATGAGGTATAACCTGGTAGTGCTGGGGTGCTCTCAGTAGCCCTGAACCAGGCATCTGTTACTGCACAGATATCGATGTTCTCCATGCCAAGGAGAGTTTGGTGCATGCATCTTGAGGTTTAGACTTCTGGCGTTGGGTAGCATTACTCTTAGTTTCTTATCCCTTGTGATACCTATGAAGGTGGGTTGTCATTTGAGCCTTGCCTAACATAGGCACTATGGGGGTAGCAAGAGCCTTTGCCAATATCTGAAAGCCCAGGGGTGACAGGTGCAAGCTGTCCCTAGCGAAGCAGGTGGTTCAACAGAAGATGAATATGTGAGGGTGTAGTGCCTGTGATTAGTTAGCAGTAGCATATATGACTGCTCACGTGGACAAATGCCAGGTAAGTCATATGCAATGTATCACAGGCAACGTACATGTGAACAGGACAAACAGTGACATTCCGTCAAGTGAGACATGGACATACATATAGTAAGCTATGCAGATGTCACTAGGAGTCCACAGAAGCTCTGTAACTATGCATTGCAGGTGGGATCAGTATTCCAGGATAATTGCAAGCAAACATGCATGCAAACACAGCTACAGTAAGCAGGGCTGCATGTAGTCCATTGTACAACAAACAAGCTGTACCACTTCCAGTAGGTAACACTGCAAATATGCAGGCACTATGCACATGTACATGGAAATACACAGGTCAGATGGCTAGGGTCCAGTCTCAGCACACACAAGTGTACAGACCATGTACTGTCAGGATGTACAATAACTGGATGGAAACCCATGTGCTCATACCTGCAGTAATACACATGTCAAATAACAGACACTGAGCCTTCACTCAGTGGTTCCATACTTAGTAGGATGTATGCTACCTGGCCTGCCACCACAGTATCCCTGACATGTATGGGGACTCTCCCTCCTGTGACAGTTAGTTTTGTGTGTTGGGGCTGTCTAGCATGGTATGAGATGTGAGCTTGCAGTGCTAGGGTGCTCCTGTGTGTCCTGTACCAGTCGTGTAGTACTGCACACATATCAACATCCTCAAACATCCACATTGCAGAGTCCAGTGTGGGCAACATGCCACTTGCAGTTTACATGTCCATCATTGCGTATTAATACATTCATTACCTTATCCCCTGTGCTACCTATGTATGTAGCCTTCTGTTGTCATCCTTAACACCAGTATGCCAACATGTGCAGATGATACACTATGGTACTTACCATGGGTGTAGACAACAGTACATGACAATCACACCCTTACTGCATCAGGCATGCTGTGATATACCCACAATTATTTCAGCACACAGTACTGTTAACAACATGATACTATTACTACACGTCTATGTAGTCACCCTGTGCATCAGCAACATGTTAACCTGTACCTGCACTGATGTTACAAATTGCAGGAGGTGGCACAGTTTCATCATATGCACAGGGTGTGAACTTGGTATGCCTGAGTCAGCCACTGATACCACCGATTGACATGTATGTGCATGTGTGCTGGTGAGGGACAGCAGTACAAGGTGGGGCAATGTTGATGCAGTGTGTGCGTGTATGCGGTAGCCCTAGGTGTTGTCAATTTGCATGTGTGTATGGATGCACACAGTTCCACCTCATGGCTGCCATATACTGGTGTTTGTGGACAGCCACAGACTGTACCTGCCAGGTCATACAGATCAGTGTCTCTGGCCATGGACACGGTACCTGTGCCTTGCAGGGGTGCTACGGACCGTATCCGGTACCAACCCAGACTGGGTACTGTCATCAGAAGCAGGTGTTCGTAGACTGGACACAGATCCCTGTTGGGCCTGGCCAGAGCCACGTGCACATGGTCTCCTGGGGTGGTCTGATGACAGCACAGACCCAGCATTGTTGGGGCTGCTGCTGGCACTATGGTGGCGGCTGCGGCCCTGTTGTTGTCCGCGACGACTGCCAGCTGCTGCTGTTGCTGGCATACACCCACGTCGATGCCTCAACCGTCCACCATCGCCCTGGCTCATGGACATGTAGTTGTGGATCCGGTCCAATATGTCCCCATAACATCTGTCTATCACATCGGTGAAATTACGGATGGCCACCGCAATGTCACGCATACTGTCAGTCATGGCTGTGCGACATGCTGTCAGCTCCCTCAGACCCTGTCTAGTGTACCGTTCCATACGTGACTGTGCCTGCATGACAGCCCGAAACATAGCTGAGGTTGTAAGACTTCTGTGGGCACGTCTGACAGGGGCAGTACGCCCACGGATGCTCCCACGAGAACCCCAGGGCATCTGTCTGTGTGGTACCATCTCTGGGCCATGCCCATGGCTGCTGTGTGGGGAGGCATGTGCCACAGATACCACATTACCCTGGTCAATGCCCACTGTATGCTGTCCATCACCTAGGGACATTGGTGACAAAGGTGTATTGGCAGGATAAATGTGCACATTGATGGGTTTGACAGCTGTGTACTGTCAATCGGCTGATCAATGACGGACCCTGGCATACCTTCTGTGCCATTACACAGATGTCATCATTTTCAGTACCCATGGCACCTGATTCAGGTTCCCTGCTGCATGACACCAGAGCAGCTCCAGAACCTGTGGGAGGGAAACAGGAAACACAGTTTACAATGTCTACTCATTACCAGTGATGCACACATCCACACATGCACAGGTCCAGACATGCACACATGCACACATGCACAGGTGCACACATGCACACATGCACACATGCACACATGCACAGGTGCACACATGCACACATGCGCACGTGCACACATGCTCAGGTGCACATATGCACACATGCACACAGTTGCACACAATTGTACACTACTCAGTATGCGTGATATCAACACACAGACACACCTACATGCATACAAAGAGCACTACTAAGTGAGCCTAATATTACTATTACTATCAAGACTATTACAGGTATTGTCAATACACACTCACCAGCATGGATAGGCTGCATTGCTGTTACACCGGAGGGACCTGCAGACGTGAAGAAACTAATGTCAGTGGGCACAACTGTGCCATTGTTACTGAGTATGATACAGGTCAGTAGTACAACAGTCGCCTTTCACAGGTCAGCTGCTAATATTGAGGATATCACACTTGCACATTAAATACTATGGTGACAGCTACAAACCAAGGACACACCTCACACATGTATTAACTACCAGTGTACACATCAGTCAATTATACATATGGCATATTACCTGCACACTCATAGTCTTGCTGCTGCGTGGCTCCAGCCTCCATCATAATGCATGTCTGCTGCTGTTGTTGCCAGCGGACTGGAGCCACTACACTCATGAGTAGTCCCTCCAGTCTGGTGAGTGGGGGATGTGTAGCCACCCCACCACCTGTGGTGACCTGTTGCCTGTGGATATCCGATGCACACTGACGGACATTTCTGATTAAATCACTGCAGTGATGTCGTACCTGCTCATATGTCCTATTATGCGTGCTTATGTCATTTACCCGACGGACAAGGTCTTGCCACAGTGCAGCCCTCTGCTGCTGATTCTGGCTGGTGCGGGAAAAGAGTATTGCATAATCCCGCACCAGGCTCTGGTGTATCTCCTCATCCTCAGCTGCGGAGTAAGCAGGATTTCGCGGGTGAGCCATGTACCTGAAAAAGAAAATAACCTGATATCAGCAATATATGTCAGCAGAATTTGGAACACATACTACACATGCTACTCGACTGTTATGATACAACATATCTCACATATATAGCATCTGTCTGTCTATTGGTGGATACACATGTAAATGGCCAGGTATCAGTGCTCAGCCAGCAACTGTGCAACAGTACCTGGCACACTCCATATGACATACTACCAAACCCCAGCAGTCAGAACACTGATTCAGGTCCAGAGCACCTCCTCACTCTGGGGGTTTGTATCTAGGTACTGTATGGCCTACATCATCAACTACTTTGAGCTGACCGCACACTAATTGCCCTGGATATATATATCCCACCTCCATCACCAGCACAAACGACTATAGTGAATAACATTGCAGATGCAAACTTTACACTTTGTAACAGTGACATGGTATCCTTTCAGCCCACTGGGCCAGTGGAAGACACAACCCACAATGCTGACCCCTACACAAATGCTCTACAGACATCTCTGAGAATGCATGGATCATGCAATCCCATATATGACCAAGACACTCTCCACAAAGGGACAGCATCCTGTCTGGTGGACCCCAGCCATAGACAGATTGTATTACAAAAGATGGCAGCTACTGCAAGACAGAGCATAATTCCATAAAGGGAAGGCATGTCTGAGCAGCACTAGTAAGGCTCTATTTTCCATCATACAAACATCCATGGGCAACTTTGAGAGAGAAATCAAGAGGGACACTACAGATAACCAGAAGGCCTTCTTCAGTTATGTTAGCAACCTGGTCAGAATCCCTCCTCTATGCCCATAGTGAGTACACAACAACAAATATTTCACTGAAACCACATGTATTGAGAATATTGTGGCAGACAGGTTCAGTGCAGGTGTCACCCCGCCCTCTCCCCCAAAATAAGACATAGTTATCCCAGCTGACTGTAACCTCCCTGTCATCACAGATGTCCAGGTGAGAGCCGCCCTCAGGAAAGCAGAATACACAACATGACTGGGACCTGATGGTATCCCCAGTTGCATGCTACATAAACTCTGACAGGAGCTAAACACACATATAGAAGTGCTATGTAACACTAGCCTGACTACAGGATATGTACCTGTACACTGGCGCACAGCAGCAGTGGTTCCACTCCATGAAGGAGGCACCTCAACATACCAATACAATACAGCACAATACAATACATTACAGTACAATACTATACAATATGCTATTGCCCCTGGGACTACAACAGCATACTGTTCTGCTACCCTGACCATTGTGACACATGGTGTGATGGTACCTGCTGCTGTCACACAGTTACACAGGGTGACTCATATGGCATATTACCTATCTGATTAACATTCAGCAGGGGTATGTGTGACATGTACTCATGGGGAGTCTTGCTTCTTAACACTGTGTGGTTTATTGCAGGGTATGTCTTATCTGTGGGTAGGAACCTTTACCTCCACATGTGCTCTCTATTATAGTGGCATGGACGACACACAGCAGTCATTTAGGTTGTGGATGGTGTGAGGTGTTACTATGGTTGTTGGACATCTGTCATGGGTGTGACTTACGTACGTAAATCCAGGAGTGGTAACCTCTATGTGGGTAGTATGTGTGTACTCTGTGGTGTTGTCAGTCACTGTGCATTGGTAATGTGTTTGAGTGCATTGTCACAGTGTTGTACATGTCACTGTGTCCTTCTCCATATCTGTAGCTGTCATGTGAGGTACATACCATGACATCTATTATGTGGTGTGGAGGGGTACACTGACCTACATGTCCATAGCTGACACACCATGTCTGCTGACACATACCATGTGCAGGTATTCCAGGAATAGTGTGCCACTATGAATATCATTGGGGGCAATATTGTACACATGTATGACCCTGCTCACCCCTGACACATGCAGTGGTGGGCAGCCAATCACATATCTGGTGGTTACTGGTGTAGGTGATTTGAAATGGGGTATGGTACTCTGGTTTTGACACTGGTGTTCACTCCATGCCTTTGTCACCAGGCACCTGTTGCAATACATCTGTACACATGTGCCTCACTCAGAATATATATACATCTCTCTCTCTCTCTCTCTCTCTCTATATATATATATATATATATATATATATATATATATATATATGTGTATATAGATATATCTATATCTATATATATATATCTATATATATATATTTATATATATATATATATATATATATATATATATATGTCTGTATACATATACACATATATATACTGATGTACATATATTGCTATAGATATGGAGGGCACAGAGGGGTGAGAGTGACAGAGGGGTGGGACAGGGGGTGTTCAGGTCATCGTATACAGTCATACCTGTAGATAGTCAGATCAGTCTGTCTATGTATATGTATCTACATATATCTATATCTGTATGTGTGTACTACATATATATGTTTGTACATATTCTATCTATCTACATCTGTCTATGTATTCCTACATCTCTCTCTATGTATGTATACATATATGCATATCATATATATATATATATATATATATATATATATATATATATATATATATACATACATACATACATATTCTGACATACATACGTATCCATATGATAGACAGGTATATCAACATGTTTGTCTACCATACTGTATACACACACTAACATACTGCTAAACATACATAACTGTGAAACCTACTTTGTACATTGCACTACAACCTACAGTCAACCTACATTGATATGTGCACATAGATGCTCTCACATACAAATGTATGTACAGCCTTCACTGATAGTTGCTGTATGTCCCCTGCCCTTTGCACATCTTCATATACATATGGATACAGACCAATGACACATATGGAGGGTTCACAAAATGTAGACCTTTATAGTATTACTTTACATTACCTGTGTTTGTCACAGCTGCTTGTGTTGCTGTCTGGTTTTCTGTCCTGCTGCTCCACTTGCCAGTTGTCAGCTTTCAGGTGGCTGTTGCTGAACAGTTTTGTTTGTGTCTGCTTAATTTCGATTTTCTCTGTCTCTGTCTCTGTCACTGTTTCTGTCTCTCTCTCTCTCTCTCTCTCTCTCTCTGTCTGTCTGTCTTTCACGTCCTCCTCAGGGTGCAGTGAAAGTATTGCATGTGTGGACTGGGAGTACAGCATATTTTTGTAGGTATCTGCATATGTCCATGTGATGGCCTCTGCACCAATTGTTAGCCAGCATTTGCTAATTGCATGCAGCCAGTTGTGTACTGATTGCAGTTCTCACTGTGATTTCAGGACAGTACTATAAAAAGGTATGTGAGATAGGCATAGCCCTTTCAGATTTTAAGGGCAGGGACCATGCTGGTATGCTGTGGACAATGTTCTGTGAGTGTAAAGGTTGGTATCTCTCTAATATTTCCAGCTGTGTTGTAAATTAACATTCCTCCATTCATTTCTCCAGTTTCCTGTACTAACTGTGTATGTACACTGACACCTACAACTACTACTACTGTTAATGTGTGTGTGTGTGCTTTCCTTGCACTTTTGCTTGCACTTTGCTGCTAAGGCTTCAGTATTTGCCCTTTACAGTCACTACTTGTATGCCTGCTAGGTGTCCTGACTGTAGTGTGCTGCTGTGGCTTTCCTATTTTCCATGTACATTCACACCTTGGAATGCTTGCTATATCTGCTAGGGTGTTACAGCATGCAGTGTGGTCTGGCCATGGTGTGGGCCTTGACATCTATTAGGGTATTTGAGTATGCTGCTGAGCAGGCCCCAGAGACTCTCAGGTGCATCTGTTATCTGCCTCATGGAATGGTACATATCAGTGGGGTACACCCATTAAATTGTCTGGTATGCTGCAGTTGTGAGTGTGGGTTAGCATGAGCATATGTATTACTACACTTTTTCTGCCATGCAAGTGGTGCATACTTTCAGGACTCCATAGTTACCATTGCATGTGTTGTTACACCTTTCTGCCTACTGTTTGTACATTTCACATGGAGTCTGTGGGGCATCCCTGTAACTCATTCACTGTTGCTATGTCTAGGCTCTTAACTATTCAAATATGGTGGTGTCAGCCCTCTCATATGTACAAATATTTGCAGGTTGTCCACATTTCTGCCTCATATTTTGGTCAATATCTCATGCACAGCTTTTTATGGCAAATCACTCTGGGCTCAAGTCAGAATATAGTGACAAACATTCAAGTTTCAGACTTCATACCCTTCCACACATCCCACAAAATGCAGAACCTGTTACTCTCTGAACTGTCTGAGTTTGTTGTAACATTATTTGTAATGTGTCCCTGGTTTTGGCCCTTTGCTCCACATATTTTATTACTTGGTCCAGATGTGTTCCTGTAAGAGGTTGTGGGGTATGGGCAGTGATTATCCTGCTGTGAGTATGTGTGTGGCTTGCAAGGTGCTACAGTGACATTATTACCTACTAGCTACCAACTAGCATGGCTGTTTCTGTTCACACACTACTATTATGGAAATCCACTAGTTTTGACAGTAATTCTAAATTACATGCTTTGTGTACTACACATCCTATATTCCCTTTACATTCATTCCTACTATTACATGATATATTTATTTTAGCACAATGTTCTTGTATAAGAGTCATGGCTTAGTGGTAAGTCATGCAGACTACTGTTTCCTGGGTTCGGGACTGACAGTGGGATTTTATTTTGCTTTTGAGCTGACTACAGGACCTGTCAATCAGAGTAACTAAGGCACTTTTAAGCAGTTGTAACCAGGTTAGCACTGGTTTGCGCGGAGCTCACGCATGCACACTGGCGTTTTGCTCCGTGCACACACGTGCACACCCGCTTACAGCCGCTTAAACGTGCTTACTCTTGTGCACACCTGCGCTATTTTCCTTGAAAGAAATGAAAATGGGGAGACAGGAAAGTGGTGAAAAAGGGGTCACAAAGAGGGTAAGACAGTAGGGAAACAAGCTTGGGTTTTGCAGGAGGGATGTAGGTAAGGCCCATAGCTGCCCATTTCTTTATCAGCAACAGCTGTGCATATGTTTGTAATCTGGTGTGACATTTGATACCTTCCACCCCTGAGAGAGGTGTAAGGACAACAATAATACTTTTGTACAGCCAATTGTAATTGATAGTTTCCATGTCTGGTAGACATATGTGCGGAATGGGCAGCTATGTATGGGGCGTAATTTTTTTGTGGGTACAGAGTGCCCTTCTTTTTTTTTTTTTTATCAGGTGAGAGTGGTATGTCAGGTGAAGGAAGTCGGTATAGCTGGGGAGGTAGGTTGGGTAGGTCAACAGACAAGACAAACAAGACGCATATAGGGGCAGTGTATGACACGTGTGGGGGGTTACACAATTGACAGGGACGGAGGTTTGGATATCCAGAGCCCATGAGCCTACAGATGGCAACAGTGGAACTGATATCCCCACCCATGGGCAGTTGCCACTGTTCCTTCACTGTCCTGGACGGGGATGTGCTGGGGGCTGTGTAGGCCGGGCAACAGGCATGCCCGTAAGTTGTGCCACCTATGCCTCAAGCTGGCGTAGGGGCTCACGAACAGAGTCCCGGATCTCCCTACGCACCACAGTCCGGACGCTACAGAGGGTGAGTGGTGGTTCTCCTCCGGCCATGCTTGCAGAGGGGGGACGGGCCCCATCCCCTGCAGCGCTTCCACCCGCAGGTGGCACGGGGCCACCGGAGGAGGGTCCAGACTGGGCACTAGTGCCAGGTGCACTCGCCAGCTGAGGTGGGAGAGGTGGGTCCGCTGGAACCAGCCTTCACTGTCGTTCTATGTTTTGCATTATGTCATGATGGTTTGGGTTAGTAACATACAATACCATTCGAAATTAGTTGTAACAGCATGCATTAATATTCCCATTAACCAAACACCCAGATATTCACACCATTGAACAGCAAGCATAACACATGCATAATTTGAACAGCAATACACAGTCCAACAACATGCAGGGTTGATTGATGGCAACAGGCCATCAGGTTTGGATGTATGAACAGGACAGATGCATCAACGGACATGCAAATATTTATGACCCATCAGAACAAATGTCCAGGGGTGTTAATTGTGATTGCACATACCAATTTCACGTGGAATGGATTATATGTGGTTATAGGGTGGGGTGAAGAAAATATTATTAACACCTTCGAATACCAATACATATGCTGTACATTTTTAATAGCTACAGATATATACACACTACTGTTCTAACTACAGTTTCCTATATGATAACTACTTCAATTTGGTGATAGGACTGTTACTGCTACATCAATATACATTTTATTGTTATTCATACACGTTCATATCTGGCTTTGTTCAGCTACATCATCCTGCTACATTTGCTTTATATAGCTATAGACAACTGTGGATGTTTGATATTTCAGACAATCATACTATCTGCATATTGCAGACTGAGAGCAACATATCCAGATTTTGGGATACACATTCCAGCTGCAGCAACACTTTGGACACATTTCGCAGTTTGGTTCTACTTGTCACATTCATTTCATTCTGTACTGACTGCAGTATACTTTATACAGGGGTTATTACTACTTTATTGGTGGATTCATAACTCTTTCTCACACCCTCTCACTTGTTTTCATTTTACTATTCAGGATGGTACTTACTTCTAGGCTTTATTGACATGTTTTACCTGTAGTTATTACAATCCTTTCCAGCAGTCTCACTTCTGTCATGTTTCAGTATTTCAACAGGGATATATTTCAAACATGTGAGTTGCTCATCTTCTGCAGCTGTACTTTTCAGCCTGCTGCAGGTTGTGGACTATGATATTACAGGTGGGGCATCTTTATTTCAGACTTTATTTCAGACATTTTCATTTTTCTGTTTGGATTTCAGACTGCAACACACTTTTGTAATCAAGTAATACTTGCAAACACTTTTACACTGTTACTTGCACATTTTATTACTTAGTGACTACACTGCACTCTTTTGATAACTGTCATACTTTTATATTTCTTTACAGTTACTGGGAGTGGATTACTGACCTGCCTGGTGGCGCAACCGCACCAGCCTATCGCCATAGGCTCTGCGGTTCGCAGAACGGACACCTGCAGCTGTAATATAAATGAAGTAATATTGGAATACACATCTCCATAATATCAGATAATTTAATTTCTTACAAACATAATTAAATGTAACTTACTCAGTAGTGGGGAGTTGGGCATTTGCCGGGCCTCCTGTATCCAAAGGTTCAATTCTCCATAATCATAAACCGTACCTTGTCAGAAGCCTTCATCCCCTCCATATGGAAAATGTCCCACATTATTCCTCTCCATAAAGGTGGTAGCACACTAGAGCTAACCAACTACAGACCTATAGCTATATTCTCACCCCTGGCCAAAATTATGGAAAAGTGTGTCCACAAACAACTGATGGAACACCTCACCAAAAATAAAATTCTAGCTAACTCCCAACATGGCTTCAGGCCAAATCACAGTACCACATCAGCCCTACTATCCTTTTCTAATACCATCAATAACTTCAGAAACAATAATAAACTATCATCTGCTCTTTTCTTAGACCTCTCCAAGGCCTTTGATATGGTGAACCCCATTCAACTCCTCCATACATTAAATAAACTATCACTCAGCAATTCCACGCTGAAATGGTTCCAATCCTACCTTTCCAATAGGCAACAGGCTGTTCTATGGCAGGACAAATTATCTACATGCCTACCTGTTACACTTGGAGTTCCCCAAGGATCTATTCTTGGCCCTCTTCTCTTCACCATCTTTGTTAATGACCTGCCCACAATCACCCCCCATGCCACATGCATTCAATATGCAGGTGATTCGACTATCATCAGCACTGCCTCCAACCTGGCAGACCTCACTGCTTCAACCCAAGACACCTTCAACCTAATAGAAAATGGTTCTCAAGTCGACAACTAGTTCTCAACCCCAACAAAACAAAACTACTTACTTTCTCACCCACTAGCACGCCTCTTCTCCCCACCTTCTCCCTTATATCCTTCAATGGAATCACTATATCACCAGAAGCTCACACAAAGCTATTAGGTGTTACCATTGATAACTCCTTAAATTTGACACCCATTTCAATCTTATCATCAAAACCGTCAATAAAAAGCTTGGCTCTCTATAAAGTAAAACACTTTCTCACTCCTCACGCTAAAATTACAATTGCCAGCACACACCTACTATCAACTCTTTTCTATGCCTCCGCTCTTTACAAACCTAAACAAGACAACTCTTAACAAACTTGCTTCTTGTTACAATCACATAGCTAGATTTGCCACAAATTCCACCTTTAGAACGCACCACTGCACTAACTTGAAGCAACTAGGGTGGTTACAGTTTTCCAGCCAACTCCATTTCAACCAACTCAAACGGCTCACCAGATACTGTATCACTCAGAGAAAACACCAGCTCTGAAAACATCATTCACCCCTATATTAACCTGCAATCTTTACGCTCCTCCAATAAGATCTTAGCTCAAACTACCAAAGCCAATAATTCTGCTGGGATTCTCTATTCTCAATCTTTGTAGGTAAAATGTGGAACTCCCTACCGACCATGCTCACCTCAGAACCCTCACTCCTACAATTCAAAAAAGCTTAAACCCCATCTCAATACTCTCTGGCAATGTCCCTGTTCCAAACCTGATTAACCACTATCATTTACCCTTCTCTTACCTCACTATCCTTAACTTTTTAACAAGGCGCCTACCTTTGTAACTGACCTATGTTTTTTATATGCTGCTGTTGTTGTTTTTTTTTTCCCAAGATGTGATGTATCTTTATATTGTATTTAGAACTCAACTATCTTCCTTTTTTTGCATTAACAATGTTCATATGTCTGTTATGTACTTGGAGCTTTTCTCCCCGGGCCTCCGCTGAAAATGGACATGTATCCAGTCGGACTCTCCCGGTTAACAAATGTAAAATAAATAAAATAAAATAAATAAATAAATTGGTCCTGCTTGCGTCTCTTCAGGTCCGCATGGTGGTGACGGACCTGCTCACCAGTCCTTGGAATCCCTGTGGCACTGGTAAGATCACGAGCCAACCGGTCCCACTCCTCAGCCCTATATGCTCCCCACAGGACCTGGCCCTGCATGAGTTGGTCCTCATGATTGTGGACTAGGAGCCAGACCATGTATCTGGACTCCTCAACACCCCACCTCTGTGCTCGAAAGCAACTACCCTCACCTACACCTGATATTCTGGCTGCAAGTCAGTTCTACAATCGTTTATGCTGTGTATTCCCGCCTATGGGGTTTATATATGCCGTTTTTCCCGCACTTATCTGTGATTGGCCATTTTGGAATTGTATCCACTTCACAAAACCTGCTTTGTCATGCTCCACTTTCTATTCATTCCTATATATTTGCTATTACTGCATTTCTGAGTACAGCTGTTGTAGCTTAGTGGTTCAGTATCTTGACTATGGTGCATGGTATCCTGGGTTCCAACCTGGTCACTGCTTTTTATATTTTATGACTGTCTAGACAGGCTAGGGGGTGTGTCTGTGTAAAGGCAGTTTTGTTACAGCTTGCTCAACGTTGCCCGTCGGTTAGCTTGTTGGCGCGGTGCGTAGCTCTGCGCAAACGGGGTGCGCTGGTTTAAGCCTCATTTGGCTATCAGCACGCATATTACGCTCAGCTCAGCTAGGGTTACACAGTCTCAGAGTGTAAAACCACTGCTCAGCTACGGGCACTCATTTTGCACCTGTTAAACCACTGCTCACCTACGGGCAGATTCACTCACCTTGTTAAACTGTAGCTCAGCTATAGGCACGTCTGGCATTTTTTATTGTTTGGTTACCTCACATTTCTTCAAAATAAATGGACTATTTCATTACATTTTACATAAAATGTGATTTTATATGTGTACATGTTTGTCAGGGACTTGTTTCGTGCTTATTTTGCTAAAAATAAAACTTGGAGTTGTGGGGGCTTGAACCATGAATGCCTGCTCTTCAGCTGATATCTCTACCGCTACACTATTGCTTCTTGGCTTACTTTGCATATTTAGTTCTTATATGCTTTCCCACTGACTGCTAACTGTAGCTGCACTACGGGCACGCCCGGGCAAACGAGCGCACTCACGGGCAAACATCTTTACAATTTAAAAAATATATATAACATGTTCATTTATATATTTTATGTTCATAGTCTGTGGGGGCATGTGTTGTGTTGTGTTCATTCACATTTCCGTGGTCTCTGTCGTGGGTGTTTACTTTGGGCACTTTTACTCTTCTGGGGGCGTGTCCGCTTGCAGGGCTCGGCCTACGGGCACGCCCTCTACTGTCTTACAGGGACCGTGTTAGCCTTAGGTGCGATTCATCATGCTCTCATGAATATGCAAAGCATGCTGACATCACTCCGTTTAACTGCAGCCTCCGTGTAAAAGTTATAACTCTTACACGGAGGCTTCGTGAATCCTTGCCACAATATTTCCCATATGATGGATTATCTTCTAGGGAAAGTACTGGTGGATCATCAGTCAGCCCTGATGCATAATATAAACCCAACAATGGTTTATATTTAAATGTCCATCCTTGAATAGTTTGCTGACTAAACCAAGCCATCATCTTGTCATCATACCCTCTTTCCTGGAACATAGTCGTGACATGTGCCACTTCCTCTATCATGTCTTTGTATACAGAAGTCATTCGGATGGCACATATGATCTGTCCTTTATAAATGTTGATAAACCTGTTCCTGGGATGATAACTGGAAAATTCTAAATAGCTGTTGGAAAAGGTATTTTTTCTATAAATTCTTGACTTAAACCCAGATCCCATTTTAGAAACACATGTGTCTAAGTAGGGTACACCAAAATCATTGCTATACGAAGTGAATTTTAAATAGTTGCTACTCTGAGATATATTATAAACTGATCCAACCTGTCCGAACTCCCTTCCCATAATATATATATATATATCATCTAAATAACGTGAATAATATTTAATATATTGCATAAACTGGCTCTTAAACACCTTAGTCTCTTCCCAGTCTAACATAACCAGGTTAGCGAAGATGGGAGCACATTATTCTCCCATAGCAAAGCCCCTGGTTTGTCTAAAGTATTCACCCTCGAATTGAATGTAATTATGTTCAAGGGCAATAGACATCATGTCCATTAATAAGCATGCTTTGTCCCATTCAAGGTCTGCATATTTATGTATGCTTTTAGCAAATGCCTCTAATCCATCATTTTTAGGGATACAAGAGAAAAGGTCTACAACATCTATGGTTACAAATAACAAATTGTTTCTTCTCAAATATGTAGGATATTTCTTCAAAAATTCCCATGAATCTTTCATCATATGTGGAATTTTGTTGTAAATATGTTTCAAGTGAAAGTCAATAACTGAACCCATAGGGAAGGTTTTGGAATACTACCCGAAATAATAGGTCTAAATGGTGGGTCTATTGTATCTTTATGGACTTTAGGGATTCCCACTATAGAAGCTAACTTGGGATGTTCCACTTTTATAAAATTATAAGTGTCTATAGTGATTCTGTTATCTAACAGGAATTCTTCTATATGTAAATCAATCCTATTGTAAGCAATATTAATCTCGTTCAAAGATACAATTTCATAATTTCCTGACGTGTAATAAATCATATATTTTTGAGGAATATACCATACTTTCAAAAAAGACAATACCACCCCCTTTGTCAGGTTTCATTATTCTAATGCTGTCATCGTTTCTTAAGTCAGTAAGGACTTTTTGTTCTTCCAAGGATAAATTATAATTAATCTTTTTACCACCAATGTGATTTTGTAGTCTATATACTTGTTGTGTTACGGATTTGTCATAAATTGAAATAATCGGATGCATAGGGGGTACATACGTGCTCTTCCTTTTTAACCCTTTGCACTTGTAGTCTTGCTTACTAGAATCCTTTGTAGAATCTTTGAACATGACACTTAAATTAAGTTTTCTTATATATCTTTTTATTTCACTGATGCAGTCAACAAGTCTAAATTTAGTAGTGGGGATGAATTTCATCCCTTTAGAAAATAAATCAAAGTGTACCGTTTGTAATGGGTACTCAGTGTAGCTGTTAATCTTAAAATTCTTATAATTGTATACTGCACCTTCCTGTGTGATCTTTGCTTTATTGTTCTTAGACAAATCCTTGTCGTTCATCTGTAAGACCAATGGCCCTTGTTTACTTAAATTCTCTTGTACTTGACATTCCACTACTGTACCTAATATTCCTGTTGTTGTCTTCTACAATTCCCTCCCCATTTCCAGTCTCTTTGTCTTCTCCTGTTCTCTATGTGAAAAGAATGATAGTCTTGATTGTTCCTTTGATGCCCATATGAATAATGAACATTGTCAAATTCTTCACTTGAAACTTTTTTAGAATATTTATAATCCACTTTATATTTGTCCCATATATATGTCCTTCCATTCTTATATTGTTCCATATCTCTACAAAACATCTTATTTTTGTGAAAATATATTTGTTTGGTAGCATTATCAGCTAAATTAAACTGTTTAACATACAGTTTTTCCCATTGCGGGAACATTAAATCATTCCTAATAATCTCATTCAATTCCTCCACTTCCTGCATAAGTCTCACTAATTTCTCATCATTATATTTAATTAACATTTGCATATATTTAAAACCACATTGATCAAAAAATGTGTTAAACTGTTGTATAGTGTTGTCAGTCAAATCAATTCCCATAAGGCATTTAAAAAATCTAAGTCCCATAGGGACTATATTATGTTCCATACATTTGTTAAAATATGCATTGTCTAATTTGATATTGTTAATATTGTTCAATTTCTTACATAGGCCATATAAAATGTCCTTTAATGTTTCTTTAGGAACCGAAGAATTAACATTGTGTACTACTGGGTTGTTATTGTCAAATACATAGTTTTTGTCCAAAAATGTTTTCAAAAGGTGGTTGGAATGACCACCTTCTCTGTTAATCATATTAGCAGACTCCACTAAAGTCCCAGTCCTTTTTTCATTACCAACACTTGGTTCTTGATGTATATAGGTCTTTTGGGACATCACCTTCTTCGGTTTAGTACCCACACAGTGTACAACAACGTCCTTGGAATCCGATAACAACGAAAAAAATCCAGCACAGAAAAAATTCCAAAGACAAAGCCACGAACCACTCACTGTTCACTTGGATTTATTGGTAGTAAAAATCACATACACGAATATAAGTTAAGCGCTTTCATCTAAGTAATAAAGACTTCATCAGAACCTGATTCTGATGAAGTCTTTATTACTTAGATGAAAGCGCTTAACTTATATTCGTGTATGTGATTTTTACTACCAATAAATCAAACAGTGGTTCTGTTTTGTCTTTGGAATTTTTTCTGTGCTGGATTTTTTTTGTTAGTACCCACACGCTTTGCTTCCAAATCCAGGTCCGCAAAGGACCAGTCAAAGGTGAAGTCCGATATACCCAGCTTGGTACTGTTCTTTTTATTGATTGAATGACAAGTAGCTGGTAAATCTATCAATTTCGAACAATCATTACCATTCCCCTGGCCGTTTGGTATACCTGGTGAATGTGTGCTACTATTAGAATTGTTAAAATTGTCCAAATTGTTGTTGGACATCCTTAAATCCCTATAATGTGTTGCAGCATTGGTTTCAACTTCAAGAGCTACAGAAACTAGTGCAACATTGTTGAAACCTTTGTTAGTGTTACCACTGGCTGTGAGAATATTACCAAATCTAGTTAACAAGTCAGAAAGTCTGCTTACTTCTCCCCGCAACTCTGTTAGCTCTGCCTGAACTCGAGCCAAATCACCACTTTGCATACTCTGTGGAGTGCCTGGATTGTCATCTCGATCAGACTCGATAGGCAAAACCTGAAGGAACCAGCACAAACAACGTTCCAAGCAACTACTAAACAGAATAAAACACAGAACGTTGACAGTCCCAGTGTCTTGAGACGAAACTCACCAAAAAAACGGCAATTCAGTAGCTGAAAAGTGGGTACGAAAGCCAGTGGAACAAATGAAACAAATGCCTTCAAAAACCAGCAATATCCACAGCCAAACTCTCAGCAGTTAAATAAACTTTTTTGAAACCCAGTGGAACAGATGAAACAAATGAAACAAATGTCTTCAAAAACCAATAGTATCCTCAGCCAAACTGTAATTTTATTAAACGAAACACAGGATAGTCCAAAAGGTGAAGCGCTTTCACTTGCTAAGTGGCAAGCTTCTTAGGAACAAATTGAAACAAACCTCTCAGCAGTTAAATAAACATTTTGGTGCCAAAATTCAAAATACACAATGCTTCATATTAAAGGTATATGACACCTAAAAATACACTTAGTGCAAAACCTATTATTATAAAAATCCTATCTATGCTAATCACAATGTGAACAAATACAATGTGTAATATATATTATAAAATATAAATATAAACCTTAAAAATATTTTAGTGTTAAATATTTATATGT
Source organism: Protopterus annectens (assembly GCF_019279795.1). NCBI lineage: Eukaryota > Metazoa > Chordata > Ceratodontiformes > Protopteridae > Protopterus > Protopterus annectens. The sequence continues at coordinate 228,334,797 of NC_056740.1, forward strand.
GTAATGCCTGGGTAATACAGAACAAATTATTACATGTCCGTCCAAACTGTCCTATAAAAACTATAAGAATCTAAACAACAATACAATATACAATGACTAAAATATATATCTTGTCCTAAATCTACCTGTCTATAAAAATATTGTAATAAAATTATACCATCAAAATGATGTGAATATATGTGAATATAAATATAAATGAATATAAAATTTGATATGCCTGTTTGTGTCTTATAATCACAAATTAACTGTTGCACATGCCACTAAAGCCAAATTCAACCCATAGCTAGCAAAGGTTTAATAGAAATAACGTCATTGAGTCCTGGTGGGGTTGAAGCATTCAATAAAACCTGTCACCAATACTCTTTGTATGATAACAGGCCCTTGAAGTCCCCCCCATGTCAAATTGAACACTGTCAATAATAGCAAACTTGAAATAGTGCCTGTCTCCACATATTTTAATATGTCTAAAAAGAGCGTTCTTTTCATCTATTGTCCTGATACTATATAAATGAGAACATATCCGTTTATTAAATTTCCTCTCAGTTTTTCCTATATAAAATCCTGAGCATGCCATGCATTTAGCCATATATACAATCACCTTAGTGCAACAATTACCTTGTTTGAATATTATTTTTGTACTATTAATATTTTCCAATGTTATACTTTTTTCCTGAAGAATGTGACTGCACTGTTTACAACTACCACATTTTTAGTATAAGAGTCATAAGATATTGGTTTTAAATTCCTTTTCTCTAAATATTTCTTTATGTTGTACCCCATCTTATACACAAATCTGGGTCCAGTCCCTAAAATATTAACTAATTCCTCATCAATAGCAATAATATTCCAATTGGTAGTCAAGATATTCTTAACGTTACCTATATATGGTCCATATTCCAACACACAATATTTCCCATATGATGGATTATCTTCTAGGGAATGTACTGGTGGATCATCATCAGTCAGCCCTGATGCGTAATATAAACCCAACAATGGTTTATATTTAAATGTCCATCCTTGAATAGTTTGCTGACTAACCCTAGCCATCATCTTGTCATCATACCCTCTTTCCTGGAACATAGTCGTGATATGTGCCATTTCCTCTATCATGTCTTTGTATACAGAAGTCATTCAGATGGCACGTATAATCTGTTCTTTATAAATGTTGATAAACCTGTTCCTGGGATGATAACTGGAAAATTCTAAATAGCTGTTGGAAAAGGTATTTTTTCTATAAATTCTTGACTTAAACCCAGATCCCATTTTAGAAACACATGTGTCTAAGTAGAGTACACCAAAATCATTGCTATACGAAGTGAATTTACCTGTGATATCCCTGGTCTCATCATCTATAGTCAGGACTTGCCAATTCCTTCTTATAATATCTGTTATTATACCATTATCTACAGTATAGCTCATATTAAACCTTAATTTATTCGTCTTTTTTCTCTAACATCTCTCTTTGTATTGAGTGGAATAGATAGAGAATTTCCTTCATTACACTCACTATCTAAGCTCTCTTTCACTGTTCTTATCTCACTATCCTTATAACCTCTCTCTACTAATAAATTCTCCATTTTTTTTATTTCTGTTTGTTCATCATAAGGAGAGCTGCAGATTCTTCTTATTCTCTTTATCTGCCCCTTTGTGATGTTTTTAAAAACGTGACCTGGATGCATACTATGTCGTTCTAGTAGACTATTCTTCCAACTATCCTTGCGATACAGGGTGGTATTGATCTCTTCATCTCTGCCCCTGTGGATGGTAACATCCAAAAAGTCAATTTTATTATGGGACCAATTCATTGTAAATTTCAAAAAAGAGGTTGTTGTTTCTAAATATCTAACAAAATCATTTAATGAATCTATGTCCCCTTCCCAAAAGAGAAGGATGTCATCTACAGAACGTTTAAACAAAATAATGTTCTCACTGTACTGATGTCCCTTTAGGAACTGTTCTTCCCAGAAATATACTACCAAATTAGCATATGAGTTGGCAAATGATGTTCCCATTGCCACTCCCCATTGCTGTAAAAATAGCTGTTTATCAAACAAGAAGATATTGTTAGAAAGTACTATTTCCAGAAGAGAGCAAATCAAAATAATGCCATTGCTCTTCATTCCCTTCATAACAAGTATATTCCTTATTGCTTCTAACCCATATTCATTGGGAATCACAGTAAATAGGCTTTGTACATCTAAAGTAGCCATTAAATATTCCTTTCTTTTTAACATTGGTTTCTTATTATTTAAAGAAAGCAAAAGATCTGTAGTATCTTTTAATATATTGGGAATATCCCTTACTATCATTCCCAACTTACTTTCTATATATACAGAGATTGGTTTTGTTAACTACCCTCCACCATCTACTATAGGTCTCAGCAGCGGTTTCAATAAGGATTTGTGTATTTTTGGTAGACCTTTTATGTAGGGTATCGTGGGTTTCTCAACTAGCAGATATTCATAGAGCTCTTCATCTATCTGCCTTGTCATCAGTAAATCATAAAGACTATCCTTTACTGTCTTAATAACATTATTATAGTCATTCTGGCATAATGGTTTATATACTTTATCATCACTTAACATATGGCTCATAGAGTCAAAATAATCATTCGCATTCATCACAACTATTGCTCCGCCTTTATCGACGGGTCTAATATTTATAGCTGTATTATTTTGTAAAGACATTAATGCCATCCTCTCTTCTTTAGTAATATTGTTATAACCTTTGCCTTTTGTACCATACAGTTTGTCATAAATATCCCTTTCACACATTTTCATAAACAACTCAACATGTGTAGGTGGCTTCGGACTGAAGCCACTCTTCTTTTTCAGTCTGTTACTGCAAGGTTTTTTATCATTAGAGTCTTTAAAAAATAATTTCAGAGATATACTCTGACCAAACAATCTTAAATCTGTCAACAAGTCACTTACATTTACTCTCGATGTAGGTATAAAAGTTAGTCCTTTGATTAGGACACTTCTTTCATGTTCATTCAATGTATAATTAGACAAGTTAACAATTAGTCCCATCACCATCTCGCCCTTCGGCTCGTATTCTCCATCTCCATGGAATTCTTTCACTTTCTACTTCCCCTGCTTACCGACCGTTGATGGTGTACTTTTTGTCTGACCGGTAGCGGTAAAAAATGCTCAATCATGTGTGGTACAACCTGTTTCGGTCTAGCTCCCATTTCCGTCTGCTTTCTGGCTTCCTGGTTAGGTGGAGGTGTGGACCCAGTCTGAGAGATTGTATCCTGATTGGGTAGCGGAGTGAAATTCACTCCCGCTTTCATTAAGCCACCTAGTGGATTGCTGTTACTATCATTCTGTCTAGTGGCTGTATTCTGCATCGAGTCATTGATTACGTTTTCAGTTAACTCATTCTGCAAATAATCCTCACTAATATTGTTGACAGTCCCTTCTTGTACTACTGCAGTAATTGTTCCTATAGACACTTCTGCATTTGAAATTAATTGTCTCTCAGAGTTTTTCCACCAAGAGAAAACTTCACCAGCAACAAAATCCTGGTGGTCTCTCTGTATTTTATGTTCTTTTGTCTGCTTCAATTGATTCTCATAGCAAGTTATATTGACATACATATTGTTCAATATGTTGTCAAAAACGGCACCTTTATATTGTGTCAGAATGTCTCTATGCTTGCTGAGAATACGTTGTTTAAATTCATTCTCAGTTGGTGAAAAATAGTCTATTAATAGTTGAATATATCGAAAACTCAAATCCAGGTTCAAACTTTGCCACTTACTTAGTAGTTCAGGATGTGCATCACCATAAGAAGGCATGCATAACACTCTCATGCCTCTAGGGACCACACGAAAGTGTAAGCATGCTTCCATGTGTAATCTTTGCCAAACCAATCTCTTGTATTTGTATAAGTCATTTTCAATATTTCTTACCGCCAATAAAAATTCTTGAAAATTGGTGCCTTCATTTAAAATTGGAGTGGACTCGACATTATCAATTCTTAGGGCTAGAAGTGGATTCTCTGCATCTAGAGAAATGACATTGTCCCATTCTACTATAGCTTTCTTCGCAGGTGTTTTAGATCCAGTACATATTCCAACTCAATGTCTCTTACTTCTGCCATGTGGAGGTGACTGTAAGTTAAGGCAAGGCAAGCCAAAAATATCAGATACAAATCGACAGTCACCACCCAATGTTCCAACAGCTTAGAAACAAAGTCTGTAAGCATAAAAAAGCTGAGCAAACACCACGGCTATAAAAAATAAAAAGATTTATTCAGTCTAAAATGGATAAGCGCTTTCATGTAACTAAAGTACACTTCTTCAGATCCTTAGTTAAAACACTGTGATACTAACATTTATATACACTCACATGACCATAATCAATCAATCAATCAATTAAGGCATCAATTAAAAAATGCATCAATTAAAGGAAACCTTCTATCCTAGTCATTTCATTGATCTTGCATCTAGCACAGGTTTAATATTAATACTACTATTGAGCCCTGGTGGAGAGTGTGCCCTTAACCTGAAAATCCACTTTAATTCTATCCTTAACAGGAAGTTATTATTATCTCCCTGTCTTAAGTTATTGCTAACTTGTTGCAGTACTCTAAAATTAAAACTGTATCCTGCCTGCTCTATAATATGTTTTGCTAAAGCATTTAGCATATTTCTATTTCTAATTTCATATTTATGTTGGTAAATCCTATCCCTTAACCGTTTTATAGTTTTTCCTACATAAAAACTTCGTAAAGTACATACAAAGACATGATAGAGGAAATGGAACATATCACGAATATGTTCCAGGAAAGAGGGTATGATGACAAGATGATGGCTAGGGTTAGTCAGCAAACTATTCCAGGATGGACATTTAAATATAAACCATTGTTGGGTTTATATTATGCATCAGGGCTGACTGATGATCCACCAGTACATTCCCTAGAAGATAGTCCATCATATGGGAAATATTGTGTGTTGGAATATGGACCATATATAGGTAAAGTTAAGAATATCTTGACTACCAATTGGAATATTATTGTTATTGTTGAAGAATTAGTTAATATTTTAGGGACTGGACCTAGATTTGTGTATAAGATAAGGTACAACATAAAGAAATATTTAGAGAAAAGAAATTTAAAACCAATATCTTATGACTCTTATACTAAAAAATGTGGTAGTTGTAAACAGTGCAGTCACATTCTTCAGGAAAAGAGTATAACATTGGAAAATATTAATACTACAAAAATAATATTCAAAGAAGGTAATTGTTGCACTAAGATGATTGTATATATGGCTAAATGCATGGCTTGCTCAGGATTTTACATAGGAAAAACTGGAAGGAAATTTAATAAACGGATATATTCTCATTTATATAGTATCAGGACAAAAGATGACAAGAACGCTCTTTTTAGACATATTAAAAAATGTGGAGACAGGCACTGTTTCAAGTTTGCTGTTATTGACAGTGATCAATTTGACATGAGGGGGGAGACTTCAAGGGCCTGTTATCATGCAAAGAGTATTGGTGGCAGGTTTTATTGGATGCTTCAACCCCACCAGGACTCAATGACGTTATTTCTATTAAACCTTTGCTAGCTATGGGTTAAATTTGGGTTTAGTGGCATGTGCAACAGTTAATTTGTGATTATAAGACACAAACAGGCATATCAAATTTTATATTAATTTATATTTATATTCACATATATTCACATCATATTGATGGTATAATTTTATTACAATATTGTTATAGACAGGTAGATTTAGGACAAGATATATATTTTGGTCATTGTATATTGTATTGTTGTTTAGATTCTTATAGTTTTCATAGGACAGTTTGGACGGACATGTAATAATTTGTTCTGTATTACCCAGGCAATACACATATAAATATTTAACACTAAAATATTTTTAAGGTTTAGATTTATATTTTATAATATATATTATACATTGTATTTGTTCACATTGTGATTAGCACAGATAGGATTTTTATAATAATAGGTTTTGCACTAAGTGTATTTTTAGGTGTCATATACCTTTAATATGAAGCACTGTCTATTTTGAATTTTGGCGCCAAAAAGTTTATTTAACTACTGAGAGGTTTGTTTCAATTTGTTCTGAAGAAGCTTGCCATTTAGCAAGTGAAAGTGCTTAACCTTTTGGACTATCCTGTGTTTCGTTTAATAAAATTACAGTTTGGCTGAGGATACCGTTGGTTTTTGAAGACATTTTTTAAATTTGTTTCATCTGTTCCACTGGCTTTCAAAAAAGTTTATTTAACTGCTGAGAGTTTGGCTGTGGATATCGCTAGTTTTTGAAGGCATTTGTTTCATTTGTTCCACTGGCTTTCGTACACACTTTTCAGCTGCTGAATTGCCATTTTTTTGGTGAGTTTCGTCTCAAGACACTGGGACTGTCAACGTTCTATGTTTTATCCTATCCAAGTAAGGATATGGGCAACAAAGGAAAGTATACCACAGTCTGGAATTCAGCAAAACCTGAAAACTGGACTAATCTATTTCAGCAAAGGTGGGAAAAGAGAATTTTTTTTGGTTTTTTTTTTTTTTGTTTTTTTCAGGAAACAGCAGAAAAACACACAGAAAATACTGTAAATGCTATAAACAGGCTAGCGCATTTTAGTGTGTAGCCTACAACAGTTATACAATACAAAAATGACTTAAATTGATATAAAACAAGTGCAAAAACTGTAAAAAGCAGAAGGCAAATGCAATCTAAACTTTTTAAAGCACAGATCAGTTATAAATTCACTTTTTAAGTGGGAAAAGACAATCGGAGCAAAAAACAGAGAAAAAAATACTTAAATCTGAAAAAGGCTCTCTTGGGTCTCTCTGTTGCCTGTATCACTCTGCAGGACACCACGAGGAGCTGTGCAGAGTTGTATACTGGTGCAAAACCGTGCAAATGCGGGTTTTAAAGCAGAGAAATTGAAAGAGATAGGAATTGACCCAAAACGGCCAATGAGCTACTAGTTTCAGGGCTGAGACCACTCCTCCAGGGACAGATAGGCTGCTGAAAGCTCCCCACTCTCACTGGTGAACAGAGAAGCTTCCTCCTATCCAAGTAAGGATATGGGCAACACAGGAAACTATACCACAGTCTGGAATTCAGCAAAACCTGAAATCTGGACTAATCTAGTTCAGCAAAGGTGGGAAAAGAGAATTTTTTTTTTGTTTTTGTTTTTTTTTTTGTTTTTTTTTTGTTTTTTCAGGAAACAGCAGAAAAACACACAGAAAACCCTGTAAATGCTATAAACAGGCTAGTGCACTTTAGTATGTTGCCTACAACAGTTATACAATACAAAAACAACTTAAATTGATATAAAACTAGTGTAAAACTGTAAAAAGAAGAAGGCAAATACAATTTAAACTTTTTAAAGCACAGATCAGTTAGAAATTCACTTTTTAGGTGGGGAAAAGGCAGTCGGAGCAAAAAAAAACAGAGAAAAAATACTTAAATCTGAAAAAGTTTTTCTTGGGTCTCTCTGTTGCCGGTATCACTCCGCAGGACACCACAAGGAGCTGTGCAGAGTTGTATACTAGTGCAAAACCATGCAAATCCAGGTTTTAAAGCAGGGAAACTGAAAGAGATAGGATTTGACCCAAAATGGCCAAAAAGCTACTAGTTTCAGGGCTGAGACCACTCCTCCAGGGACAGATAGGCTGCTCAAAGCTCCCCACTCTCACTGGTAAACAGAGAAGCTTCCTCCTATCCAAGTAAGGATATGGGCAACACAGGAAACTATACCACAGTCCGGAATTCAGCAAAACCTGAAATCTGGACTAATCTAGTTCAGCAAAGGCGGGAAAAGAGAATTTTTTTTTTGTTGTTTTTTTCAGGAAACAGCGGAAAAACACACAGAAAACACTGTAAGTGCTATAAACAGGCTAGCACACTTTAGTGTGTAGCCTACAATAGTTATACAATAAAAAATGACTTAAATTGATATAAAACAAGTGCAAAAACTGTAAAAAGCAGAAGGCAAATGCAATTTAAACTTTTTAAAGCACAGATCAGTTAGAAATTCACTTTTTGGGTGGGGAAAAGGCAGTCGGAGCAAAAAACAGAGAAAAAAATACTTAAATCTGGAAAAGTCTCTCTTGGGTCTCTCTGTTGCCTGTATCACTCTGTAGGACACCACGAGGAGCTGTGCGGAGTTGTATACTGGTGCAAAACCTCTGAAATGCGGGTTTTAAAGCAGGGAAACTGAAAGAGATAGGAATTGACCCAAAACAGCCAATAAGCTACTAGTTTCAGGGCTGAGACCATTCCTCCAGGGACAGATAGGCTGCTCAAAGCTCCCCACTCTCACTGGTGAACAGAGAAGCTTCCTCCTATCCAATTAAGGATATGGGCAACACAGGAAATTATACCACAGTCTGGAATTCAACCAAACCTGAAATCTGGACTAATCTAGTTTAGCAAAGGTGGGAAAAGAGAATATATATATATATATATATATATATATATATATATATATATATATATATATATATATTGTTTGTTTGTTTTTTTTTCAGGAAACAGCAGAAAAACACACAGAAAACACTGTAAGTGCTATAAACAGGCTAGCACACTTTAGTGTGTTGCCTACAACAGTTATACAATACAAAAACAACTTAAATTGATATAAAACAAGTGCAAAAACTGTAAAAAGCAGAAGGCAAATGCAATTTAAACTGTTTAAAGCACAGATCAGTTAGACATCTGGTTTTTAGGCAGGAAAAGGCAGTCAGAGCAAAAAAACAGAGAAAAAAATACTTAAATCTGGAAAAGTCTCTCTTGGGTCTCTCTGTTGCCTGTATCACTCTGCAGAACACCACGAGGAGCTGTGCAGAGTTGTATACAATAGTAAACTTTTTAAATCACAGATTCGCTAAAAAAAGTGACGTTTTAGACGGAATTAGTTAAGACAGCAAGAAAAGCAGAAAAGTGATACTTAATCACTCCAAAGTCCCTCTTTTGTCTCTCTGCTGCTGTAGACTCTGCAGAACACCTGGAAGGCACTTGCTGAGCGGAATACACGCGTAAAAACTGTGCAAATGAGGTTTTTATAGCAGGGAAGTGAAAGAGATAGAAATTAGCCCAAAATGGCCAATAAACTACTAACTTCTGGGCTGAAACCACTCCTCCAGGGACAGATAGGCTGCTCAAAGCTCCCCTCTCTCACGGGTGAACAGAGTAACTTTCTTCTATCCAAGTAAGGTAATGGGAATGCAGTAACTTGTAACACAGCCCTGGATTCAGCAATAACCTGAAAACTGGACTATACTAGTTCAGAAAGGTGGGAAACAAGTATATAATTTTTTTTTCAGAAAATAGAGCAGATACAATCAAAATTAGCCCAAAAAGGCCAATAAACTATTAACTTCTGGGCTGAAACCACTCCTCCAGGGACAGATAGCCTTCTCAAAGCTCCCCTCTCTCACAGGTGAACAGAAAAACTTCCTTCTATCCAAGTAAGGTATGGCAACACAGAAACTTGTAACATAGCCCTGGATTCAGCAAGAACATGAAAACTGGACTATACTAGTTCAGAAAGGCGAGAAACAAGTATATATATATATATATATATATATATATATATATATATATATATATATATATATATATATTTCCAGAAAATAGAGCAAATACAACCAAAACAACACTTTACCCAATTAACCAGTTAAAAAGCTTAAAACTGAGCCCTGTTCCAGCAGTCTTCAATCAGACAAGTTCTAACTGCACAGTCCTGCCACTAGGGTACAGAGAAACCTTCTCCAAAAAAGACGGCCTGTATCAATGCACAAGTTATACAAGCAAAGCTAGATCCAGCCAGCCTGAATCTAGTCTATGCTACAGCAAACAAGGGGTACCGATTTCAGAAAGAAACAGTTCAAGTAAGCATGCGCAATAAGCCTTTAACCAGAAATTCCCAGCTCAGAAGGGCAGAATCTAGCTTCTCCTCCCACAAGAGTGCAGACCACAAACCTTCTTAATGTAAAATAACTGGCCTGAAGCCCAGTTCTTAACCCAGAACTAATACACTTTTAGAATAACAGACACTGAGCCTTCAATCAGCAGTTCCCAACTTAGAAGGATGTACGCTACCTGTCCTGCCACAACAGTGCAGACCACAACCTTCTTAATGTAAAACATCTGGTTTGAAGCCCAATTGCTTAAACCAAGGGCCATAGAATAACAGTTACAATTTAATCAGGCTAATGACAAATAGTAATAAAGGCAGCAGAATAAATTCAATTGAGTACTTTTAAGAAGAGGCAAAAGCAAAATAAGGTAATAAAGTAGGAAGAAACACAAATACAGTAAGGCAGATGAAGTGCAAATTTATTTATTTATTTATTTATTTATTTATTTTGAGACGGAGGAAACAGAGCAGATTAAGATAATATAGGGGAATGCCCTTCCCAAGTGCTCTCTCTGTACACCGCAGAGGAGATGGGACTGGTAGGAGTATCCAAAATCAAAATATGATCTGACTGTACTCAGTTGAGTGAGCAAATGAGATGGGTCCAGGAGGAGTGCACAAAAAGATATTTACAGCAGGGGTGGGCAATTCCAAAGCCACCAAGATTAACACCACAACTAGAAACAGGGACAGGGGGTGGGGAACTAACTGCAGAGAGACAGAGACACAATATTTAGTGAATCAAAGACACACAATATTTACTGACTCAAATCTTAAATAAGTGCAGAAAAAATATATTTAAATCAGCTTGTGTCCGGTTGATATTTGCAGACAAGACTCAGTAGCCAGCAACTCTATTTAAAATGATTACTAGAAATGTAACCAACACAGATTTTAATGCTAGCAGAAACCCCCAAGCTAAGTAACACAAACAAAGGAATTTCAAAGCAGTTTAACAACTTTCAGTCAACTCAGATAACTGCAGAGAGACAGAGACACAATATTTAGTGAATCAAAGACACACAATATTTACTGACTCAAATCTTAAATAAGTGCAGAAAAAATATACTTAAATCAGCTTGTGTCCAGTTGATATATGCAGACACACTGTAGTATCAGCAATTATATAGCTGGTGTGGAAACAGAACCCATGACCTTCCGCACCAAAGGTGAGTGTGCTTCCTGTCGTGCCACTGAAAAAATGGGTAACATACATTTTTATCACCATATCATGCTCATCATCTGACATCAGGGGTGCAGAATGTAGAGTATAAGTAATAGGCAGCACTGTGAGCTTACCAGTGTCTATGCATGAGCATACAGTGTACGTGGCCTTCTCATCTGGGAATGGACAGGGATGAGCCTGGTAGTGCTGATTGTGGCTGCTAATGCAGGGATTCAGAGATGATCATGCCACCTCCTCTCAGTAGCATAGTCAGCATGCAATAAGACCTGTTTTAACATGATAAAAAAGTGTGATCAGCATACTGCTGGAGATCATGTTATGACAGGTAACAGAAAATAATAAAAATACACGAACCAAAACACAACCTGGTTAGAAAAGATTTATTAGAGGTCAGCGCTTTCACAGGTAGCATCCTGCTTCTTCAGAATGGCTGTGTTTTGGTTCATGTATTTTTATTATTTTCTGTTAGCAAAGTTTACTGTTTGTATACACGGACCGTTAATCCTAGCTGCTGGTGTTGTTTTGTTTTTGATGTTATGACAAGTAATTTAGGAAGAAGAATTCAGTGGATAAGAGTTTGCACTGCCATATAGTTATACTGAAAGCAGACAAGATAACTGGTAATGAACCTCAGAAAAGCAAGGTGAAAACATGGGTTCATAGAAGCAGTAGGAACAGATACTGAACAGTGGACTGGGGAGGTAACATAACACAGGAGCAGGACAGGTTACTGTCCTGCTGTGGGGATGAGCTCAGCTTTACAGGGAATAAATCATAAGAGAATAGCAGGCTACTGTCCAGCAATATAAAAGTTCACTGTATCATATATACACATGCTACTGGGTAGATGATGCCTCCCATACATGGGTCACACCATTTGCTGTCAGCATAGTGCTGCATGAAGGTGGGAAGTGGGAACATACTTTTTGCTACTGTCAGAGTGGCACAGGGTGTTAATGGTGGCAGCACATTTACAGGCAGGGATTTGGTTGCTAAACTGAAGCAGGAGGACTGTGATGAGACATAGACACTTGCCAAGAGCAGTCATGCATATGCACACACTAATCCCTATGTGTAACTCACAGTTGTACATATCTTCTCATTGGCTGGAATTAACAGCAATAGTTGGAAAAGTTTACCACACTGGAGTCAGAGATGTTCTTCTCAATCCTGTGAACACATGGCATTTGTAACCATGAGAATGATAAAGCAGACAAGGGTTTCTAGGGTCAGGTATAGTAAGGTGTGGTACAGGACATTAGCATTTTGAGTGGCCATAATAGGACAGTAGTACAGGTGCCACAAATATGATACTGCATGGCAGGACCAAGGCAAGGGAGGTAGACTACCTACACAGAAGCATCTCATAGAGGTAAAAGAGTTCCTGGTAATCTGTTTGAGGTAGATGACAGAGCCATCATATGTGGAGGTGGCTTGGGTATGGGAGTCAACTGGTAATATCTGTCCCAGTGTCTGTAGAGGATACATCAGGTTAGTTCTAGCATATTCCATTATGTTTTATACTGGCCAGCATGCATGAAGAGCACATATGTGTATCTGTTCTCCAAGTACATTAGAACTGTAACTGTGGCAGTCTGCATTACAAGTTATGTATATGCCCATATGCTGTTCACATAATTGATATATACAGACATGTGTGGCATGTGTTATGGGATGTGATACATATGTTCCAGCACTGCCACATGTATATTATTTTTATGCTTTCACAGGTTCCACTGTTGGAGAGTCCAGCACAGCACATTGTCACATACTTGATGTCAGCATGTCACCTGTGGCTGGCAGTGATGGTAACATGCACATGGAATAGTGTGGTGACACAGTAGCACTGCCAGCAGTGTTAACACAGGTAGGCAAACACACACACACACACACACACACACACACACACACACACACACACACACACACACACACACACACACACACCAAATGTATGATGATGGTGGAAGGGCAAGCTAAACATCATCTGTGTTTAGGACTGGATATCCTGTCCATGTTATTCCAATCCAAGTCATATAGGAGTCACATCCACAGATGGCATCTGTAAGCTGTACTCCCATCTGAGATGTGTAAATCCACCATAGGGGAGATGCATGTAAGCAGTCACTGATACCAAGACTGGAAGTTGTTCCCCTGACTTGGGTGCCTCACATGGCATCAGTAAACAGATCTTTAGGTCAGTGATCTAGGTACTGATAGCCGGTATGCACACCATGGCACAGATTGTGAGTGCACTGTTTGGTCTGTATGAGAACTCCAGCTACCACAGGGACCGTCTGAAGATCTGCACCATGTGTAGAGTGCATGGCATGACCTATATGTGTTTGCTGTGGGAAGTTGTGGTCCTCTTGGCATCCAATGGAAAATTCATGATTATACTAGAAAATGTCCACAGTGGTCATGTAGAGGTCCAGATGCAAGATGCATGGTCATAAACAAGGCATACGCAAATGGGTCATGGTGTTCTTCAAACTGCATCACTGCCACCCCTGCTCATGGATGCTTCCACTCATCCAGCTTCATTACAAAGGACATCCCACCAGCTCAGCTACTTTTGGTCCCATATTTCCCCACCATTCCTCTCTCCACTCTGCCTTCATCTATACAATGCATAGCCAAGGCCATCCTTGGAGCCATGAGTGCTATCCATGTATTGCCTCCCCACATGGTTGCCACAGTGGGGTTGTTATACTTGCTGCAGAATGCTACCTCATCCCTTGTGGAGGAACCATCTAGCCCTGACACTGAGTGTCCACATGGTACACCTAGCCAAAACACATTGTATATAATGCACTGTGTATTGCACACCACCTAATAGTTGGTAGAATGGAAGCCCTTCCTTTCAATATATCAGATGCCACATGGACCAGATGGGGCCTTGATGGCAATGTGGATACAGTCAATGGCCTCTGGACTTCAGAGAAATGGGCTACACTGTAACATGCCCACATAGTGGTGGTCCTCTCTTCTGCTGTCTGTGGACACTTGATATGGTCTACCACATGATCCAGCATTACATGAACGAACCAGTGTAGGGTATACAAAGGAGATGCCTGCAAAACTTCTAAAGTGTCTTGTGTTAGATGTTAAAAAGAGACCATAGCATGGGTTGTTACTGCTCCAAAAAAATCTGGGTCCACTGGAATAGGCATACCATGTATCCCCCATGATTCCATGTGTCAGTATGACATGTCTACTAACTCCAACACAGTGTCTCTGTCTACATGGTAGTAGTGTGATGATATGTCAACCACTGGCAGAGCCATCTACAAACATCATGGACACTGGCTCATTAAGCAGCTATTGACACATTTGGCTCTGCTAATGCTGACAAACTCTTAGTATCACATGACTGAAGCTCCTGTATACCTGAAAATTGTGGTACTCAGAATAGGTGATCACTGTGGCTCTTCATGCTAAACTCATACATTTCTGAATTACTCCACTATGTTTAATGTCATCATTTGCATAAATAACAGTACTGTTCGTCATGTTGACACTCACTGGCATGGCATTATGCAGTCATTGGCATACCATGCATATTGCATTATTTATTTGGTATCACAGTCTTGCTACTTGTGTTTTTGAATCACCCTCTCCCTGTGCTTCACCACTCATCATGTTATTTCATGTAATGCTGTGTGTCTTAATTGTTTCTGAATCTGACCCCACCCAAAAAAAATCTTTTTTCTGTGACTACCAAATGAATTAGAATGATGTAATGTGTTTTGCCATTAATGGAGTGAAATGTACTGCGGTGGTGGTGCTGCGGTAGCATTGTCGCCTCACAGTAAGACGCTGTCCGGTTCGATTCTCAGCTAGAGCATCTTCTGCGTGGTGACATGCGTGAATGGGTGTACCTTCGTTGAAGGTTGTGCATCAGGGCTGGTAACTCGGCACGTAAAAATCAACTACCAATCATTAGCGGACAGGAGTTCCGCTGTGGCGACCCCTAACCGGGAAAAGCCGAAAGACACAAACAATGGAGTGAAATGTACTCCAGTGGGAGGTGAAACCTGTCCATTGTATGATATTTATCATTTTCCTTTTACTAAATGAGTCAGTTCTACACAAGAAATGAACTCTTTACAGATAAAAAATAGCCATTACAAAACCCTGGTATGGTTCAGAGCAGCCAGTCAGCCTAAGTGGCATGTTTTTCTATGAGGAAGCTACATTATTTAAAAAAAAGGAGCTGTGAGAAGATTATGCAAACTCCTCCTAAACAGTATTCAGTAGGCATGACTGAATGTTAAACCCTGCCATGAGCAGACAGGAACAGTTAATTTATGCCACCCTGTTATTAAAGGAAAACGTAGTCTTATATCAGTGGCTCAATATTTTTATTAAATGCATGTGCTACTTCTCACAGTTTGAAAATGTCCAAAATAAAATGTTGCATTCTGCTTCATTCAATTTGTGTTTTGTGAAATTTGTCTACCTCAAAAGTATTGCATTTTCAAAAGCAGTAAATCCTTAGCATCACAGCTGAGGTATGTGATTTAATGCTAATTAAACACCAATAATGTAAGACAGCCATGGGGCATGCATTATTAGTAGGGCAACACAAGACAGAGACAACATCCACTGTTACCGTCTTTTTCAGCAGGGCAGATTGTGTTCAACACTTATTTGTCAATACCCAGTCCATAATTCAGTGGTTCTGCTACCAAAAAACAATCATTATAAAAAGTAATTGTTTGTGCTGTTTTGAAGTACTGTTTCCTGTCTTATCTTGCTGTAAACTGTGCACATTGATTATGGTTGCCTGCAAAATTAAGCAGTTTGTCAACACAGGCTTCATTTTAAAGGAAATTTAAATTAAATTGCATGATTAGCTATTACAACTGCTGCATTCACAAAATCACCATGAAGTGCTAACATTATCTCACCCACTGCATGCAGCATTCTTGTTAAAACTGAATTTGTCTTCTAATTTGCAGTCTGTGCTGGGAATGGGTTTCTATTTTTAATGTCACTTTAGTACTTGAAAACAGTGTGATAACTAGGTTTTTGTCCAGGAACATTGTAGCAGATGACAGTGAGTGACAGTAGCAAATTACAAGCTGAAGCTAAAAGTTGGTTCATTACATTGCTGGAATGATATAATTTTACTACTGAAAGGTAAAGCTAGTTCACAAGAATAATAAGCAATCTGTCTAAAGTCATGCCTGGAGGGCTTAGTTTAAAACTTGGACATGTTGGGTCACATTTCATACAATCCAGGTGTGAAATGATATGGAAAAGCTGAAAAAACAGACTACTCTTGCAGAATTTGCTGAGTACATAGTCCATGTGGCTTTCTCATTGCTCTGAATCAGATCAGCTAAACTGAACACCTGAAGATTGAGGCTGACACCCAAATCAAGTTCTATTTGCATCAAACATTCCAAACAAAACAGTTTGCACCACCTTGTCTGACCCACTGATGAGCTGTCCTGCTGGACTAGCAATATATTTCTGGCTTTGAAAACCAACCACCTGCAGTTCATCTCTAAAGTTAAAATACTTTCTACTTGTTTGTTCTCAGACATAAAAGGAGGAAATTGTCTGTTTCAGTTAGTCATTTTAAAAATGTAAGTTATTGTCTGTTAGTAGATCAAGACTGTTTGGTTCATTCATTTCTCCCATTTTCCATGCTGACAGCATCATAGCAAACTTTGCCCCAAGGCTTTCCATCTTTAATCATTAACATTTGCCTATGCTTGTCCCATACATGCCTGACCCTACTATTTTTTAATTAGTTTATCTAACTGTATTCTATATTGTTCTTTAACTTTATGTGTCTGGAGCTCTTCTGCCTGGGCCTCCACTGAAAAGGGCCTTGTGCCCAGCTGGACTTTCCTGGTAAACAAAATATATGCATAAATAAATAAATAAGTCTATGACATAAATTTAAGGGGTGACACTTTTTTTCTGAACAGACTTCTGAAATATGGAAACTGACGCACAACTAAACAAATGGCACTGTTCAGAAATCATCTGTTAGAGATTTCAAAGAAGTTAAATGCATATGCATAAATACATCCATAAAATAACAAATATACTCTCAGTTCATTTGTGAAATCACTTTAAAAAGCATTAGCACATAGAATAAACATGTTTGTAGAACAAAGAAACACACTTGACAAAAAGAGCAAACCTTGTATAGCTCAGTGACACTATGCTGTTCTTATGGCATTAATATGTTATCAGTTTCCCATGGAGTGTATGAATCTGGATACAAAAAAGCAAAAATCATATCAGCATTCTACACTATATAGGGGTATTATTTTTGTTGTCATGCAGTACATGATTGGCTGAAATATTGCAAATCCTTTTGTAACTTCAATGTCCTTCAAAGCACAATCTACTAGACCAGACCCTAAATTTCAAGTGGATCCATGAAATGCATTCAAATCAGAGTACACTGTGGAAAGATTCTACACAAGCAATGCAAAATGTATAATCATTGCAGGAACTCCACAGAGGACAGAACAATAGGGATAAAAACATTAATTCCCTAGTAGGCTAGTGTTGCATGTCTCATGTATCAAATGAGACTCTGAGGCTGGGTTGCATTCAAGTCATTTATTGTACATAAACACATCAGGAGCTGTAGCTGGAACATATACTTCAAACTTCATAAGCTAACTGACTGACTAGTGACTTCAGACACACTCGGATATACGTCTCTTTTCATGCCTGCATTCACTCTAGCTGACTGTACAAAATGGCACTGATCTTGCACATGCTCAGTAACTTGTATGCACGTGCTCTCTAGCTACAGTAGCTGACTAAGTACAATACACACAATGATCTACAGCTAATACATGCATTCTTACCACATCACCATTTCTAAGGCTTCAGTTGCAAGAATTAATCTAAGATGAAGTTGCAAACAACAATAAAAGCTGGCACAGTGTTTCTGAGTCAAGTAAGACCTTGCAAATGTGTTGGCTAGTCTCTACAAACCCTTACTAAAAGCTGAAGCACACTTTGTGATATTACTGAGAAAATTTTGCCATGATCAGTTCTGAGCTACCAAAACTCATTTTGACTTCCTCTCCCTCCTTATCTTTCTTTTTCTCTCTGTTTTCTTGTAGGCATCTTCCACCCTTTAATGGCAAAGGAACCTTAATAAATCCCACATAAAACCATAGATAATTTAAGCCGAGATATTCTCAGTTCATATCTACCCCCCTCCCCAAAAAGTCCATTTGGGTCACAAAACATTTGCAAATATACTCTGACTCTTTAAAGTTTAGCACCTGAGGAATGGAACACCTGGCTACTTCCAAAGACAGGATAGATGTTGTATTCACTGCTGCTTGTCTACTAAAGGTAATGCCTGCAGCATAAATGCTGGTTCCTGAATTCCTACACATACACAAATACATAGACACTCACTAAAACACAAATACAATGACAGACAGACAAACATGCAGACACACACACACACACACACACACACACACACACACACACACACACACACACACACACACACACACACACACACATATATAAAATACCTTGTGGTGTTACTAAATAGAGCCTATAACACAGAGTTCCTCTGCCAGATAAATCATTATTTCAGAATTAACTCTCTGGTGAAACTCCTGCATTGATAAATTGTATAACAAACAAAGGAAAATATTGAAAAGTTATAAGAAATCTCCATTCCCCTACCTCAAGGCCTCACTGAAGCATGCCAGCAGGGAACTCAAAGACCATTATTAGAACAAGCAAAGAAGAGTATACAACTTAAGGTTGCTTTGGATATGGAAGGAAACTTGAATTTTTTTCTTCAGTTATGTCAGGAAATTAAGGATTAATGTTCAACAAGGCACTTGTATGAGCCATAATAATATCAGACATTAAATCCCAAGGATCTATCCAATATATAAGTAGAAAACTTAGTGCTAATGATATCCCACCTACCCACATTGCTATACCCATTGTCCCTGAAAATGTCATTTCTCCTGTAATCACCTAGGAGCAAGTGTTAGAATCCCTGTGAAGGGTTACACAGAAGTTTTCTATGGGACCAGATGGCATATAAGGCTGCATTCTCATCAGAGCCAAGTATGCAGTATCCAAGCCTCGACTAAAACCGTTCAACCTCAGTCTGACCACACGGTTTGTGCCTGATGCCTGGAGAAAAGCCACTGAGACTCTTCTAACAAGGGTGGCTCCTCCACAGACCTGGTAATTATAGGCCCATCATCCTCACCATAATCCGTAAATGCAAAACCATGGAATGTGTATCATAGCAGAACTTCTTAATGTAGGCATAAGCAACTTAACTGACCTAACTCCCACACAGTTTGGTCTTGTGAAGGACAGGTACTGCCTCTTAAACCTACTTCTATGAAAAGGTTACAGAGGCTGTGGACAGTGGTCACTCTGTGTATGCTGCTTATCTTGACTTGCCCAAGGCATTTTAACACTATTCCCCATGCTGATATAATTGAAAAGTTAAACAAACAATGTAAGCCCATACATTTTCTGCTGGATTGCAAATTGACTGTCCAACAGATTCTAGGTAGTGATAATTTCCGGTACTCTCCTTGTATGTACAATTGCAACTAGTGTGGTACCGCAGGGAATCAATGATGGGACCTTTTGTAAGCCAAGATCCCTGAAGTGCTGTTGACAATGTTTTTGATAACTACAGTTTCGTCACTGTCATCCACTCATCTACTGATACTAAGCTGCTCCAAAAAAGGGGTGGAATGTGCACATACCTGGTGTAATGAAAATGGTCTGAAGCTAATGCAAAAAAGTTGCTCCAACTTCATATGTTATATGTGGCACTCCTCTTCAAACTGGTGCAGATATAGAAGAACTGAGTACTTATGTGGACAACTCTCTCTCATTCAATCATTATGTTTCGCCCATAATCACAAAACCCTTCTATCTGAGCCAATTAATTTCCAAGGGAATGTCTTCATGATCAAAAGAAGTCATTTTACCACTGTGCTCCTCCTTTATCAGACCCATCATTGAATACAGTACCCCTCTTTGGTGTGTACAAATCCAAGCATATCAATCAACTGAAAAGAACTCAGTGATTTTTTTATCCCAAAAAATTAAAGACCATAAATCCTTCAATTATCCTTCCAGATTAGCACAATTTTCCTCAGCTTAATGACTGCTCTCAGGTGACCTGTGTCTCACTTTTCAAGTTATGGAAAGCCCAATCCTATTTAACCTCTTATGTTTTCACAAAACCAGTGGTTTTAACCCATACTAGACACCTAGATTTACACCAACAAATGAAGACTCACTGGTAAGATAGGTTTTCATCTCAGCATATTCCCAGCCTATGGGATAAGTTGCCACTACAGGTCAAGCAGCAGTGTATGCAAACTAAATCTATCCTGTTTTCTGGAAGTGCATTGTCTGCCATTAAAGCTGACCTTGATGATTGGGTGGGTAGACACAATGTTACACCAGAGTTATTATGTACAACACTGCTAGAACTTGGATGAGGGGGCTATTAATTACGTATAAAGGGTGGCAAAAATTTGCAAAGGTATATATGGCTAGGCTGCTTATAGTCTTCGTATTCACTTGCCTACTGCTGTTCTTATGGTCCCAT
This sequence comes from Protopterus annectens, assembly GCF_019279795.1. NCBI lineage: Eukaryota > Metazoa > Chordata > Ceratodontiformes > Protopteridae > Protopterus > Protopterus annectens. The sequence continues at coordinate 228,355,501 of NC_056740.1, forward strand.
GTTCAGGTTTTAGTATTAGTCTTTGGAGTTTATCATACTGTGTACTTGCTCCAAACAGGGACCTCAACAACTGGTTCCTTTAGTGATGTACAAAACATCTTTCCTTTATGCGTACCTACACCAGGTTTTACTATCATGTTGCCAACAATCAAGCTGTCAAAAACTTGGAGAGTAATATGGTATCCATTGCACAGAGACATTTAATCTGCAGAAGGAAGAAAGAAAGAAAGATAAATGAGTCTCTAAATTTAAAAAAAAAACTTCTTTCTTGCTTCTAGATAGTAGAAAATGATCAAGACAGACAGCATTTAATGGTATAGTTAGAGGACAAAGCACTCAGGAAAAATCTGAGATTTTCTGCTGCACCAGAGAAACTAGAAGGAACAGATGGTATTCATTTTATGAAGGCACAGATAAGCACCTGGACTGGTATTCCACAGCAGGATTTATTAATTTAAAGGCAAATCTTGTGTATGCACCAAACCTGGCCATGAGATAGCAGATAAGACCTCTATTAGTAAAGATGTGAATCTACCAGCAGAAAGGGTTCATCCTGACAAAACTGTAAATGGCAATGTATTAAAAGTTGGAAACATTAGAGTGTTTGTGGAAAATGATTATTCACTGTACACCAGGCAGAAGAAAAACAAATTTATTCCAGCAATCAGGGAATGTTGAAAGGCAGGTATGAGATTCAAGTTGCTGTATACAGCTGTCTTCAGAATAATTTTTCTTGGAGGATCAAAGTCATTGTTTGATCCAGAGTAGGCTAAGGAGGAAATGTAAAAGTCTGTCCAACAAAAAATGAGCCATCAAGCAGAAGGGGAGTCTGCTTTTCATTCTTCTGATAATAAAGCACACGAAGAGACTTTGCTCATGAAACCTTTTCCATTGTTCCAAAGGAAAATGCTTGAGCAACAGAGAAAAGCACAGGAGGTGACCAGAATAAATGGAAGCATATTGGAATTGAACTGGAATCTGGATTTAGGAGATGGAGATGAACGGGAAGAAGAACAGCAACATGGAAATTGGTGAATAAACGTGAGACTGCAAAATATCAATCACATTTGTAAAATACAGCTGTATGAGAAAAAGTGGAATGAGCGGACTTTTGTTGACCTTTTTAAACTTGCCTGGAACTGAAAGGAACTTGCCTCACTTCATGTCATTACTGTTTGGAAGGATTCTGAGGGGAGGGGAGGAGGAATGAAAAAGGTAATTGTACGTAAAACATTTTTCTTAACAGTGTTTCTATAACACATTTCAAAATATAAATTGCATATTTTATAGCAAAGTATTTTTAATTATTATTGTATGTGATACAGTTATGAAATTGAAGAGTGGCCTTTTTTCTTCCTCTTCTCTTTCTTTCTTTCTTTCTTCTATTTTGGTTTTGGGAAATGTAGGCATTACATTGCAAAAAGAGAAGAAAATCTAGACAACAGCATGTGTAAATTAATAGTCTGAAATCTTGATTGGTTGAGGTGGGTGTAAAAGCACACAGATAATATATATAGAGCTGGTATGTTTCTCTTACTTTTACATAGTTAAATGTTTGAATTAAGATGACTGGCTTAGTCTAATAAAATTTAAGTGGAAACAAGTAAATATGAGAACACTATATATAATGAGAAGTTTTCCTTTAGCAGTAAATGTTTCAGCTTGTCTTTCAGGCAGCAACACAAGACTTCATTTATCTTTTTCCTCTTACTTTTCCATGGAGGCAAGCTGATATTAGGGCAATAAAAGACTGGTTTCTTCATGGTTAAAAGTTAATGATTTCTGAAAATATGCAAGTAGTTTTCATGTTTGGGGAAGGGAGGATAAAGATTTAGAAATAAAAGAAAGCACATAGGGTACCAGCACAGGCAATAATGTGCATCTTAGCATGGATAACCTAAGTTTTAGGTTAACAAGGGCCTGTGTTAGCAGCTGTTTATTTGGAACAAATGCTCTTATTAGGAGAGTTAAACTTCATTATTTAAAGATGCACATAGTTATGTGTGCTTATATTAAGTTAATAGGATATGGGGGTGTTTTGGGGTGTATTTGGTTTCTTGTTTGAGGGGTCTTATTAAAATCAAAAGTCTTGCAAAATGTGACATATGTCTGAATGCTGGTGATAAGAAAAAAGTGTATAAAGGATTAACCTCCCAAACATTAATGGGTGCATGTATCACAAAAGCTGGAATTAGAAATTTAAAAAAGCTACCATATACAGTAGGTGGGAATAATGACTTCTCACCATAAAGACAACTCTTTCCAGATAATTTTGGGATGTTAGTGGTCTCACAGGTATGACAAAAAGGAAAGAATACTTAATTACACTAAGAAATGCAACATGCAAATAGTAATGCTACAGGAGACACATTTAGAAAGAACTGAGCAAGTGAATTTGATAAAGAAAGGATTTCAGAATGGATATTCTGCAGAATATCAGGGAGAAAGGAAAACGGGAGTATTTGTATTAGTTGCTAGACATGCTCCAATAATGATAGAAGAGAAAAAAAGATAATAATGGCACATTTGTAATACTAAGAGGCTACTGGCCAGTGATAAGGATTACACTGCATGTATTTATATTGCACCTAAAACTGCTAAGTTTGAAGATTAAAACATTTTTGGATGACATAATCAGCTATCAGAAGGGAATATTACTTCTAGGTGGGGACTGGAATTTGATTTTCAACAATGAGGATGTATCTGGGGGGACTAGAAAGAAAAATATAACAAAAGAGGGTAGAATTCTGAGGAAATTTATTAAAATGTTTGGTATGAAAGACATGAATTCAGAAGCAGGAACTCAGAGAGAATATACACATTATTCCCCAAGGTACAATAACTGGGCTACACTTGATAGAAATTACATTTGCCAGGAACATGTCAATTTAATTGAAAACTTTGATACCTATCCAATAACAATTTCAGATCACATGTCAAAATTTATCAAGATAAAAATGCAGGGGTAATAAAGTAAAGATGAGACATTGGCACATCCCCACATACCTGTTAAAAAGAATCTATGAATCTATGAGAAATTTAAGGAATGGGTATTGAAAATTATCTGGCAGTTATAAGGGAAGACAAAAAGTTCTCTAGAAGTTATGGCTTTATAGCTAATGAGTGGGATAAAATCAAAGTAGAGTTTAAAAATAGGGTAGAAATAAAAGAAAAAGTGGTCTGGTTAAGAAACAATAAGAATTAATTAGAGGGGCTAGCAAAGGTTAAAGTATTAAAAAATACAGAGAATCTCATAGAACAAGAACAGGTGCAATTGCAAAGTACTAAAGTAAAAATAAGGGAGTATCTGGATAATATGTATTAGTTTTATTAAGATTGCTGTTAAGCAACTGTTTTTGATAATAACTCCAGAGTACAAAAACTTTTGGCACATCGACTTAGACAACAGAAAGTAGAAAGGGTTGTTGCCAGACTTAGGGAGCCTATAACAAGAAAATAACCAGTGACCCTGTAGAGGTATTAGAGATATTTCAAAAATTTATGAATATTTGTATAAAGCAGAGAAGTGGAGAAAACAAAAAAAAAGCACAAATGGAAACTTCTAAAGAAGACTTAAATTTGCCAGAGTTAGAGGGAGATGAGGCTCAACAACTAACAGTTAAGATAGGAGGAAATGAGATATAAATGATGATGTATAACCGATGTACAGGAAAGTCTCTGGGAAGAGATGGTATTCTGGTGGAAGTCTGGAGGTTAGGAGAGAAGAAAGTGATAAAAATCTAGAAGTTTTTTTAACAGTATTTAAAGGGGAGCCATCAACATCCTGGGAAAAAGCTGTGGTGGCTGTAATATAATACCTAAAGATGGTAAAGATCCATCTGATTCAGGGTCTGTCAGCTACCACTGGTCTACTTTTGAGCATTTTCTGGCTTGTTAAACTTGATTTCTGTGTTGGTAACTGTATTTAGAACACAACCTAGAGCTGATGACTGAATTTCCTGTGTGTACTTATTTTTAAAATCGTTTTTTTCTTAAAACTTGCATTTTATCTGTCTCTGGCCTAGCACTCAAGTGTGGGGTCATTTACTGCACTGTTCTAACTTGTTGATACTTGTGAACCTCTGCTTTCCTTAAAAAAAAACAACAAAAAAAATCTTGCTGTTTTCCCACTTTTCTGAGATTTAAAAAAGTTCAGTTACAGATTAGCTGTTCTGAACTGTTTGTAAGTTTCTTGGAGGCCATTGTTTGCTTGGGCTAAAGGGAAGTCTCTGTGTTCATCAGTGGCAGTGATAAACATTGAGCAGCCTGCCTGCCCCTGTGGGAGTGGTTACTGCCTTGAAACTGTAGTTTTATTGGCCATTTTGGGTCAATTCCAAACTCCTTGATCTCCCTCTCTTAAAACCCAATTGCCTCACGGTTTTGGCATCTTTTCAGACTTGTTGGCTGTTGGTGAAGCACCCACCAAGAGGAAAAAACACTGAGAGAAGAAAGGAGCCACTTTTGAGATTTTAAGTATTTTGCTTCAGATTATTTGTTATGTTTTCTGCATTGCCGCCTACTTTTGAGCATTTTCTGGCTTGTTAAACTTGATTTCTGTGTTGGTAACTGTATTTAGAACACAACCTAGAGCTGATTATTGAATTTCCTGTGTGCACTTATTTTTAAAATAATTTTTTTCTTAAAACTTGCATTTTATCTGTCTCTGGCCTAGCACTCAACTGTGGGGTCATTTACTGCACTGTTCTAACTTGTTGATACTTGTGAACTTCTGCTTTCCTTAAAAAAAAAAACAAAAAAAAAATGTTGCTTTTTTCCCACTTTTCTGAAATTTAAAAAAGTTCAGTTACAGATTTGCTGTTCTAAACTGTTTGTAAGTTTCTTGGAGGCCATTGTTTGCTTGGGCTAAAGGGAAGTCTCTGTGTTCATCAGTAGCAGTGATAAACATTGAGCAGCCTGCCTGCCCCTGTGGGAGTGGTTACTGCCTTGAAACTGTAGTTTTATTGGCCATTTTGGGTCAATTCCAAACTCCTTGATCTCTCTCTCTTAAAACCCTCTTTTGCGCGGTTTTGCATTTTGCATAGCGCAACATTGGGCAGCGCCGCCTAATTGTGTTTAAACTATTCCTGGCTCCACAAAGTCTGCTCTTCACTTTTTCCCTTAAAACTGCTCTATCTCTCAAATTAAACACCATATTCTCATTCTAAGGCCCCTCACTGGTCCAAATAAGTAATCTTACAAGTTAGCACTAATAAACCATAAGCACTACTTACACTTATACTCTCTATGGTTACCTTGTCCCCTATTGGTCCGTTTTAATTCAGTTCCCTATATTACTCAAGCATGTCCAAAGGTCAGTCAATGGTTTCCTCTCCAGTCCAGCTGGTGAATCTGGGAATTTTGAGGCAATGTTACAACTGTCTCATGTACATGGACAACACTCTCCTCCTCCAAACAGGTTCAAATATATGTGAGAGATGCAACCATATAGCCAAACTGGAGGCTGAGCTCTCTCATCTCAAAACTGGTGTAACCAGTCAGGAGGAGAAGGTAACCTCACACAACACAATTCCAGTATCATATAGTCCCACCACAACAGCGAACCAAACACATAAAAACACAAAAACATACTCAGAGGCTCTAAATAAAAATCTACCTAAGCAACAGAGACCTCCAAAGCAGACATCCAAGCAAACGCTACCCCAGAACAAAACACGTACAACACATAGCACACAAAGTCAGTGTGCCAAGCAGTCACAGCCCTTAAGGCTGAATAACACACCTGATACTCTTGTAATAGGTGACTCTATTGTCAGACACACTGACGTCCCGCTCACCAGGCTGAATAAAGAGAAGGTCACAGTGAGCTGCCTGTCGGTGCTAGGATCCGCCACATAATGCAAGCACTCAGGTCACTCCAAAGCAAATACAAATATGACTCAGTCATTGTACATGCTGGCGTGAATGACCTGAGACGTACCTCCCTTGACTACATGAAAAGAGACATAGAGGAGCTCTCTGATCATGTAGCCCAGGCCGGTATGACCCTGACCTTGAGCAGCATCTTACCCTCACCTAGAATGATGCCACAGTATAAAGACAAAATGATCGATTTTAACAATTGGCTAAAATGTTGGTGTCATTCAAAGGGGATCCAATGTCTGTCAGCCTGGGATGACATGCTCAACAAGCCACGTTGCTTCACTAGGGACGGCTTGCACCTGTCACCCCTGGGCTTTCAGATATTGGCAAAGGCTCTTGCCACCCCATAGTGCCTTTTTTAGGCAAGGCTCAAAAGTCAAAACCACCTCCATAGACAGCACAAGGAATAAGAAACTAAGGGTAATGCTGCTAAACGCCAGAAGTCTTAACCTCAAGATGCATGCACTCAAAGCTCTCTTCAGTATGGAAAACATCGATATCTGTGCAGTGACAAAAACCTGGTTCAAGGCTCCAGAGAGCACCCCAGCACTACCAGGTTATACCTCATATCATGCTTTTCGGCCCCAAAACCCAGACCAAACCACAAAAGGAGGGGGAGTTTCCATATTTATCAAGGATATCCACACCTCCAGGTTAGTGGCATTACACGAAGTATTGGAGACCATCCATGTGCAACTGACAGTGGGCAAAACTGCTTTTCAGTTTATAGCATCCTACAGACCACCCTCTCAAAGTCAGGAATCCCACTCGGCTTTCCTGAAAACATTGGAGAACATGAAGATCTCTCTGAACACCATTATATTGGGTGACTTCAACTACCCAAACATAGACTGGGAGTATTACTCAAGCCCCAGCACCTTAGCCCAAAGGTTCCTGGAATTTATAAACTCAAATGCTATGGAACAACTAGTTACCACTCCCACAAGAGGGATAACATACTAGACCTGATCATTACCAACATGGGGACTCTATGCTCCACACCAGAAGTATATCCCTCATTGGTAAGATCAGACCATAAATTAATTTCACTGGATATCCACATCCCGACCCCACCCCAGCCCAGAAAACCACAGTGAAAAACTTCTCAAAAGCGAACTTCACACTTCTCAAAACTGAAGTGGAATCCTTCAAGGCCCCAGGGCCAGTGGAAACTATGGCCCAAACTGCAGAATCCTATATAAACGCATTCTATGGACATCTCCAGGAATGCATGGATCATGCTATCCCAAACAAAATCAAAACCCAATCATCCAAAGGCAGGCTTCCAGTCTGGTGGACTCCAGCCATAAATAAACTGTACAACAGAAGGAGGAAGCTACTACATGATAGAGCAAAATCCCTAAAAGGGAAGGCATCTCTGATCAGTACTAGCAAAAAATTATGATCCCTCATAAAATCCTCCAAGGCCAGCTTCAAGAGAAAAATTGCACAGGACACTAAAGACAATCATAAGGCTTTTTTCAGTTATGTTAGGAACCTGGGATGCAACTCCCAGACTTGCTCTGAGTTGATTCTAAACAACAAAAAATACACTGAACCCACAGACATCGCCAATATCCTGGCAGAGAGGTTCAGTGCAAACTCCCCCCCCCCCAAAAGAGCAATTAACAATCCCGGCAGAGTGCAGCCTCCCAAACATCTCTGATGCTCAGGTAAAGGCCACTCTCTCCAAAGCAAAAAACACTGCTTCCATTGGAACCAGATGGCGTCCCGGGTTGCGTCCTACATGAACTCCAAGAAGAACTAATCCCTCAAGTAAAACTGCTGTACAATCTCAGCCTCACTACAGGATATGTGCCCAAAGAATGGCGTACAGCAACAGTGGTACCACTCCACAAAGGTGGCACCTCTACGGACCCTGGAAACTATCACCCCATAAGCCTGACTAGCCTAATCTGCAAGGCTATGGAGAGGATCATCATGGAACTCATAAACAAAGACATTGGGGACCTACAGACACTAGATCCTACCCAATTTGGCTTCATCAAGGGCAGATCCTGCCTTTTGAACCTGGTCAACTTCTTCGAAACAGTCACCAAGGCCATAGATGAAGGGAAGGTAGTCCACACAGCCTATCTGGACCTCGCAAAGGCATTTGACACAATACCCCACTCGTGCATCATAGATAAGCTATCCAGCCTAAATATAAACCCCTATGTCACAAGATGGGTCGCAAACTGGCTCAAAGACAGAGCCCACAGAGTCAGAGTTGCTGGAGCCATGTCAGACTCAAAACCGGTCACAAGTGGCATCCCACAAGGTTCTGTCCTGGGACCTCTCTTGTTCGGTATTTACTTTTCTGAGGTACAGGTCAATGTGGGAGGACTTTGGCTCACCAAGTTCGCAGATGACTGGAAACTGGGCCATAATCGACTCTCCAGCTGACACAAGCATCCTTAAAAAGGTCTCACAGAGATGGATAACTGGTGCCAGAGCCATGGTCTAAAGCTAAATGCCAAAAAGTGTATAGTCATACCCTTTGGCAAAAACAATGTGCCCACAAATTACCACATAGGTGGTAACCCATTAAGTACAGAGAAAGTAATTAGGGATCTGGGGACCCAAGTTGATAGCAATCTCTCCTTTGACAACCACATTGCCAAAGTGGTTAGAAAGACCTTCTACATAGCCCACCTCATCATGAAAGGATTCACATCTAGATCAAGAGAGGTAATCATGCCCCTTTATTCATCCCTCATCAGGCCCATCATAGAATACAATGCCCCTTTTGGGATGTACCTTACCCGACACCTGCAGCAATTAGAAAGACCCCAAAAGTACCTCACCAGGAGGATCAAGGGACTCAAACAGATGCCATATGCTGCTCGGTTAAAAACTCCAGCTCTACTCAGTTGCATACCGCCTACTTCGAGGCGATCTATGCCTGACATATAAAGCTATGTCCAAACCAGAATTAATGGACATGCTCCACCTCAGTAAATCTAAATCCCTTAGAGCCACGCGCTCGAGGGACTTGAACCTCCGCACAGAAATAAATAGAACATGCTGGAGGGACAGATTCATAACCCAGAGGCTCCCTTTGCTCTGGAATAGGATTCCAATTCATGTTAGGCAGAGCACCTCACTGACTCTCTTCAAGAAGAATCTTGATGAGTGGATAGGGGATCGTAGGTTTGTCCCGGGGATTACTTCTGTGTCACTATTAGACAGAGGCACAGTAAATTAAACTTTAAAAAGGATATCCACACCTCCAGGTTAGTGGCATTACACGGTATTGGAGACCATCCATGTGCAACTGACAGTGGGCAAAACTGCTTTTCAGTTTATAGCATCCTACAGACCACCCTCTCAAAGTCAGGAATCCCACTCGGCTTTCCTGAAAACATTGGAGAACATGAAGATCTCTCTGAACACCATTATATTGGGTGACTTCAACTACCCAAACATAGACTGGGAGTATTACTCAAGCCCCAGCACCTTAGCCCAAAGGTTCCTGGAATTTATAAACTCAAATGCTATGGAACAACTAGTTACCACTCCCACAAGAGGGGATAACATACTAGACCTGATCATTACCAACATGGGGACTCTATGCTCCACACCAGAAGTATATCCCTCATTGGTAAGATCAGACCATAAATTAATTTCACTGGATATCCACATCCCGACCCCACCCCCAGCCCAGAAAACCACAGTGAAAAACTTCTCAAAAGCGAACTTCACACTTCTCAAAACTGAAGTGGAATCCTTCAAGGCCCCAGGGCCAGTGGAAACTATGGCCCAAACTGCAGAATCCTATATAAACGCATTCTATGGACATCTCCAGGAATGCATGGATCATGCTATCCCAAACAAAATCAAAACCCAATCATCCAAAGGCAGGCTTCCAGTCTGGTGGACTCCAGCCATAAATAAACTGTACAACAGAAGGAGGAAGCTACTACATGATAGAGCAAAATCCCTAAAAGGGAAGGCATCTCTGATCAGTACTAGCAAAAATTTACGATCCCTCATAAAATCCTCCAAGGCCAGCTTCAAGAGAAAAATTGCACAGGACACTAAAGACAATCATAAGGCTTTTTTCAGTTATGTTAGGAACCTGGGATGCAACTCCCAGACTTGCTCTGAGTTGATTCTAAACAACAAAAAATACACTGAACCCACAGACATCGCCAATATCCTGGCAGAGAGGTTCAGTGCAAACTCCCCCCCCCCCAAAAGAGCAATTATCAATCCCGGCAGAGTGCAGCCTCCCAAACATCTCTGATGCTCAGGTAAAGGCCACTCTCTCCAAAGCAAAAAACACTGCTTCCATTGGAACCAGATGGCGTCCCGGGTTGCGTCCTACATGAACTCCAAGAAGAACTAATCCCTCAAGTAAAACTGCTGTACAATCTCAGCCTCACTACAGGATATGTGCCCAAAGAATGGCGTACAGCAACAGTGGTACCACTCCACAAAGGTGGCACCTCTACGGACCCTGGAAACTATCACCCCATAAGCCTGACTAGCCTAATCTGCAAGGCTATGGAGAGGATCATCATGGAACTCATAAACAAAGACATTGGGGACCTACAGACACTAGATCCTACCCAATTTGGCTTCATCAAGGGCAGATCCTGCCTTTTGAACCTGGTCAACTTCTTCGAAACAGTCACCAAGGCCATAGATGAAGGGAAGGTAGTCCACACAGCCTATCTGGACCTCGCAAAGGCATTTGACACAATACCCCACTCGTGCATCATAGATAAGCTATCCAGCCTAAATATAAACCCCTATGTCACAAGATGGGTCGCAAACTGGCTCAAAGACAGAGCCCACAGAGTCAGAGTTGCTGGAGCCATGTCAGACTCGAAACCGGTCACAAGTGGCATCCCACAAGGTTCTGTCCTGGGACCTCTCTTGTTCGGTATTTACTTTTCTGAGGTACAGGTCAATGTGGGAGGACTTTGGCTCACCAAGTTCGCAGATGACTGGAAACTGGGCGCCATAATCGACTCTCCAGCTGACACAAGCATCCTTCAAAAAGGTCTCACAGAGACGGATAACTGGTGCCAGAGCCATGGTCTAAAGCTAAATGCCAAAAAGTGTATAGTCATACCCTTTGGCAAAAACAATGTGCCCACAAATTACCACATAGGTGGTAACCCATTAAGTACAGAGAAAGTAATTAGGGATCTGGGGACCCAAGTTGATAGCAATCTCTCCTTTGACAACCACATTGCCAAAGTGGTTAGAAAGACCTTCTACATAGCCCATCTCATCATGAAAGGATTCACATCTAGATCAAGAGAGGTAATCATGCCCTTTATTCATCCCTCATCAGGCCCATCATAGAATACAATGCCCCTTTGGGATGTACCTTACCCGACACCTGCAGCAATTAGAAAGACCCCAAAGTACCTCACCAGGAGGATCAAGGGACTCAAACAGATGCCATATGCTGCTCGGTTAAAAACTCCAGCTCTACTCAGTTGCATACCGCCTACTTGAGGCGATCTATGCCTGACATATAAAGCTATGTCCAAACCAGAATTAATGGACATGCTCCACCTCAGTAAATCTAAATCCCTTAGAGCCACGCGCTCGAGGGACTTGAACCTCCGCACAGAAATAAATAGAACATGCTGGAGGGACAGATTCATAACCCAGAGGCTCCCTTTGCTCTGGAATAGGATTCCAATTCATGTTAGGCAGAGCACCTCACTGACTCTCTTCAAGAAGAATCTTGATGAGTGGATAGGGGATCGTAGGTTTGTCCCGGGGATTACTTCTGTGTCACTATTAGACAGAGGCACAGTAAACTAAACTTTAAAAAGGGCACAGTATACTCAAATCAAGGGGTGGCGTAAGCCAAACACAATTGTCCTAGGCTTATAAATGCCCCAGGGCAGATAGCCTAGTATGAACCTATGAACCTATGAACCTATGAACCATTGAATGGCACATCATCAAATGCAAAGCATCAAAACTTCATCCATTCAAAGTGTACTTCATCAAACCTGTGAGATGGGGAAAGTGACTACATGGCAAACACTTCCCCATCTCATAAACTCCAACATTCTTTCTGAGACACCACTTAAATTGTGCTAAACCCATCATCTATAGGCAAATCCAAAATGGGGTAAACTTTAACCCTCTCTCCTTTATCTCATCCCTTCAAAAATATGATTGGATACCACTAAAGTACCTCAATCTGGATGAAGCCGTCCACTTCTTCAATAGCACCTTCCTAAACATACTAAACACACATGCCCCCATAAGAAATTCAAGAGTCAAAACACAGTACTCCCCTTGGTACAAAAAAGCACCAGGGCACTAATGAAAATCAGAGATAAGGCCTGGGAGCACTGGCTCTTAACAGAAACTCCCTTCTCTGGACAGTCATTCCCAGAGTTGTGCAATAAGGTCAAAAAGCAAATAAAAGAAAATAAAACCCAATATTATCAGTCTGCCCTCAACTCCTCCCATCACAGCCCTAAGCACTTCTGGTCAACAATAAACTCCATTCTCCACCTAGGTAAAGTAGGCACCCTTCCACCTACCACTCCCCCTTCCTCCAGCAGTATTGCTGACTCATTCAATAAACACTTTACTGAAACCATTCTGTCTTTAACTAAACAACACAATCCTCTACCCACTCACCCAACATCAAAACCAAATACTCTGTCTACAGTCTTTTCTTTTTCATCAGTACCTACCTCCTATATAAAAAAACTTCTATTGAAACTTAAGCCTACAAAACTTGCAGCTGATAGTCTCCCCTCTGAATACCTAAAAATAGCAGCAAAAGCCCTAGCTTATCCAGTCTCTATTTTAATTAATCAGTCCTTATCAGAAAGCTATGAACCACACTGTGGAAAATATCTCACATCATTCCCCTCCATAAAGGTGGCTCCTCCACTGAACTTTCCAATTACCGCCCCATAGCCATCCTTTCTCCACTTTCCAAGATAATTGAGAAATACATCCATTCTCAAGTCTTAGACTACCTCTTCACTAATAGCCTCCTCTCCAGCACCCAGCATGACTTCATGCTATAGAACAGAACTACTACCAAATTGCTCTCTTTCACTAACGCTATCCTTAATCATAAAAATAATGGCCTGTTCTCCTCTGCTATATTTCTGGATCTATCCAAGGCCTTTGACATGGTCTCCCACAAACTACTAATCTCTGTTCTCACTAACCTATCCTTTTCCCAATCAGCTACTGATTGGTTTCACAGCTATATAACTGGCCACCAACAAACAGTTGTCTGGCATAGTGACCCATCTCCTCAACTTCCTGTAACACTCGGTGTTCCCCAAGGTTCCATCCTTGGTCCCCTACTATTCTCACTCTTCACCAATGTTATACTCACAACTCCCAAGCATGCTTCTCTTATACAGTATGCAGATGACTCCACCCTCATCTACAAAGCCCCAACTATACCTGAACTTCACAAGATCTCACAGGAAGCCTTTTTATCTGTAGAAAGCTGGCTATCTAATGCACATTTATTACTCAACCCGAGCAAAACTAAACTCCTTATCTTTTAACCCACTAAATATAACACAATTATCCTTCACTTTAATATTCTAACCAAAGACAATACTGTCATCTCCCCAACAAAGCACACCAAACTACTTGGTGTTGAAATTCATAATCTCAGATTTGACACTCACATTCCTCCTACCATAAAAAAGTTCACAAAAAAACTAGGTGCATTGTACAGAAACAAACAATTCCTCACCAAGACAGCCAGAATTTCAGCTCTGAATTCCCACCTAATCTCCACTTTACTCTATGCCTCTCCTGTACTTACCTACCTTAGACAAACAGACCCAAATAATCTCGAGGCTTGCTACAATAAAATTGCTAGGTTTGCCACTGGTGCATCTTATCGCAGCCACCACTGTATCTCACTTAGAGAACTTGGCTGGCTTGAACTCCCTCAACTTCTTCACCTGCATCAACTCTCTCTCGCTCACAAGTTAGTAAACCATCCTCTTAAAGTCCCATCCCTTCAAAACTTTCTCCAGCCCTACTGCTCCACTAGACCACTATGCTCCAACAGTAAAAATCTACTTCTAGTGACCAAACCCAAGAACTCAGCAGGAGAAGCACTATTCTCCTGCATCATATCCAGATTATGGAACAATCCCCCCTCCCCCTATAACCACACGACCTTCTTGCAATCACTTCAAGACTGCACTAAAAACTCACTTAAAAAGTCTCTGGCTATGCCCATGCACCATTCCCGACTAGTAACCTTCCTTTTACCTCCCCTTCCCTAGCCACCATGTCTCACACCATCTGATCATTGCATTCTTTCCCCTGCAGGCTCTGGCTCACCCTTTACCCTCCCCTTCCCTCCTCACTCAATTTCTCAGATCTGTTCTAACATGCTTAACTACCTCACTTCATCTCAACTCCAAATACATATCCAACTGACTTACACCTAGCTTTCTCTCACTACCACGTATACTACTCAGTCTCCTCTCTTACTCTTCTATCTTCCCCTTCCATCCCATTAGCCCTTCTAGCTTGTTCCACCTTCGTGTCGAGCATCTGCTTTATATCTGTTTGAGTTTAGTGCAATATTTGTATACAAGATTTAGGTATATGAGTTTAGAACACTATCAGTTTGAGCTTAGTACTATCTGTATATACATCCTACCTTTATTCCTAGCCTCTAGCTAGATACTGGTTATCTGTTCATTACTATGTTTCATATTGTATGTATATCTAATGTTTGCTGCAGTATGCATTATTTGCCATTGTTTGTATATTCAATTGTTTGGCACACTGGTGCAATGGTAGTATTGTCACCTCACAGCAAGAGGTTCTCCAGGTCAATTCTCAGCTGGTGTGCCTTCTGTGTGGAGTCTGCATGTCCTCCCTGCATTTGTGTGGGTTCTCTCCGGGTACTCTGATTTCCTCCCGTGTTACAAAGACATGCATCTGGAGTGTTTCACACCGGGCCTCCACTGAAAATTGGCTTTGTTCCAAGTCGGACTTTCCTGGTAAACAAATGTTAAATAAATAAAAAAATAAATAAATGTACTCTGCTGCTCATTTATTGTTCTGCGGAGCTTTTTTCCTCAGGCCTCTGCTGAAAAAGGACCTGTGTCCCATTGGAATTTCCCAGTAAACAAATGTAAATAAATAAATAAATAAATAAAATAATAAATAATAAACTGCAGTATTTCAAACACACCTATGTGGAGGGTTTCACCCTCCACAACCCCCCAATGTCAGGGGCTTTGCCCCCCCACATCCCCCAACTATATATACTAACTTTGAGATCGCATTACAGTGGGGAAAAGTGAGATGGGGAGGTGTTGGCCAAGTAGTTACTTTCCTCTTCTCACAGGTTTGATAAAGTGCAGTTTTGATGCTTTGCATTCAATGATGTGGCATTCAATGGTTATTCCTTTCAATGGTTAACCATAGACCCTCTGATGCAGTATCATATAGGCCCATCTCAATTCTAAATCCTGATTATAAAGGGTTTATGTTTACAATAGCTAAAAGAATGGCGAAGGTGATCACAAACTTGATAGATATTGACCAATGTGATTTTGTGGAGCGGAGGCAAACCTTTGACATTAATACAGCAATGATGATACAAAGGAAAGCAGAATGTAAAAACTACTGCTGTTATTGGTGGGTCATGATGAAGAAAAAACATTCAAAACAGAAAGTTGGGATTTAATGGTAGGGCAGTGGAAGTATTTGCATTTCCTGATACAATAATAAGGTTAGTTAGAAGGGTATATGAGGGAGGCAAAGCTCAAAGTAGGAGGGTTCCGCTCAGATAAGTTGTATTTCAACAGAGGAAACAGGCAGAGGTGTCTTCTTTCCCCCTTTATTTGTATAAAACAAAAGAAGTGACAAACTTAGAACCACAAAAGGTGGAAACACAAGTTGCAATCACTTATTTTTTCACTTTATTTAGCACTTTTATCCTCACAGAGTAGGACTTCTTTAGAAGAAAAATACAAGCCAAAAACTCACAACTTAAGTACCCCAGAGAACATAACCCCTCCTATCAATGAGACAATCATCTCAAATGGTTAACAGTAAAAACTGCCCTTTCATCATATTACCTATTAAATACATGAAAAAGATGTAAGAAATACTAAAAAGCAGACATGTACATAAAAAATGCTGAACTTGTAAAACCAACAAAAATAGCTAGTGCAATACAATAAGTTTGACTGTCAGCAAAAGATTTTTACAATTTTTTTTTATATAACACTAGCAGCTTTTAACCTTAGCACTGGACTAATAGATATGTTCTTCTGAAGAAGTCCTGCTCTGTGAGGATAAAAGTGCTAAATAAAGTGGAAAAATAAATGATTCTTCCTCATGTTTCCACCTTTATTTGCATTATATTTAGAACCACTGGCAAATGAAAAAAGGGACTCAGAAATTCAAGGAAATAACTGGTACAGTGTTCAAGAAAAGTTGATATTATTTGCAGACTATATTATTTCATACCTGATGGCACCAGAAAAGGACATCTCAGTGTTGTGGAATATTCTGAGACAGCTCTGATTTTTTTTTTCAGGATAAAAACTAATGAAGATAAAACAAAGTCTATAGCTATAAATGATGTATCCACAGATGAATTGGTCCATCAATGTCCATATTTGTGGGTGTGATGACCCACCACTGTCAACCAGTAAATAAGGAGACTCAATCCTCATCACTGACAACAGTGGGGGACATTCATTGAGAGGATAACAAGTACACACAGTATTTCCAGATGCAGATCTCCGCATCAAATTTCTCTTAAGAGCACACAGAGACCACAGTCAATCTGGGGCTGGTTTTTACCACTGCCTCCAGATCCCAAATAAGACTCCCCAATGGCACAGCTATAGAGTTGAGATCTCAGCTGAGTGATGAAGCCAAGACCTCCAGCACCGTCTCTGTCTGACCAGTGTTTTGTGTCCCTGCCCAAGTAGCTGATACACATACTCTTTGAGGTTTGATTTACACACACACACACACACACACACACACACACACACACACACACACACACACACACACACACACACACACACACACACACAAAACACACACACATGCATAGGAAAGGCTGGTACAGGTTTACTAGCTATGCCCCCTTTTGCCCAGACTATAAGGTAATTTTCACTACTACCATTCACTCCTGCCAACTACCTTAAGGCCCTTAACAAAGGATGTCCAATCTTACTGTGTAATATTAATATTAACACAAATGGTAGTTTGATGAAGAGCAAGGCTATTAGGAGTGGCCCACACAGTGTCACCAAATAAATATGCAAGAAATCTCAAAACTTAAATATCTCTACACAGATCAGCCAGAATAAAAGGTTTAAATATATTTAATAATGAACAAGACAATACTAAATATATATTCCCAGTAACATCAGAGTTCAAAACCAGAGGAAACATTTAAAATAACATTATAACATTGCAGTATAGGCTCACACAAATAAAGAAAAACAAAATCTAAACTAAGCTTCACTATATTCCTGACCATGTCTAAGAGAGTTACTATACCCTAGCAATTTACTTCATTACAGCAAGGCAGATGATGTGGTGAATGGGTCTTCTTCTTGTCAAGTCCAAGACAAAATGCAGAATGCTCTATATCACTAAGGGACTTCTCAAAATAATATCTAAATATTACTGCTGAGATAACTTGCAGAATAACATCATTTCTGGTTGTCTGACTTCTAGTTCTCATGTAAACCCCCATTACTGAAGCTGGCAGTATTTAGCATCTGTCTGTAAAAATACTCATACCAGGGCTTTTGGTCAGATATTTGGCAGATGCTGGAAGCCATAAAACCATTATATTCCTTCATGCTTTGAAAGTAGCAATTTGCTCACCCTAAAGACAATACAGAAAACTTCCTAGTACAGACTTTGTGCTCTAGCTGCATTGAAACATCTTTACGGCATAGCCTATAAAGTAATTTAATTTCAGATATTTTTCTAAAGTTTGTTGGACTGAGGTTAACCTCCTGTATTCCAGTTTACACTGTTAAAATATATACATTTAATCAGTTACAATAGTGCATGTGCATTTCTGTTCTCTTCCAGTAAGGCACACTGTGGATACATTTTAAGCACCAGCACTCTACAAATACCTTTTCAACACAACCATTTGTACAGAGCAGTTTGATATACACATGACATACAGTTGTAATACATTTGTAACACAAGCATCTTATACAAATTAGTTTGATATTTACAAATTACATAAGTATTTACAAAATTCTAGCTAGCTGTGCTGGTAGCACCTCCTTTTATCTCACTGGGAACATGATAAAATGAAGTATTTAGGAGCATGAATTAAACAAGGTTTTGTTATGGCAGCTTAAGGATATGTGAGAAAAGACTAAACAAAAGATAATACAAAAACTGAAAAACTAGAAGCTTTTGTCTTTGGATATCAAGATACAAGCAGTAATATTTTTAGTACCTTTAGTTTAATACACAGGTCAGGCATATTTTTATCAACCAGGGGAGAAGTTGTAACAGCAGCTAATAAAAAAATGAAGGATTTTATTTGGCGAGAATGGCAAGAGTCAAGTGGGATATTTTGATCCTCTCAATAGAACAAAGAGTTTTAAGATTACCTGATTTGAAGGGTATTTCAGAGCTATACAGTTAAGGCTCTTATGCATAATATAAGCAGAGAGCTACAATTCAAAGTGAAAAGGATCTGATGATGAAGAAAAAATGGATTTTGGTTGTATATCCTTAATGAGAATAACAACAGTCATACAGATTATTAAATTAAATAATAATAAGAAGAAGAAATAAATTCATATAGTAACACGAGTATACTAAGATCTAACACTGCAATAAACCAAAGGTCGATAGCCAGCCAAACAAAATCCAAATTGCATAACAAATCTACCAGAAGTAACATAAATGAAGGCAAAAGGCAAACTGATACACTCCCTAGTATTTATTTAGTGATTTTGTTTATAAAATACAAACTTCCTCAGAATAATGCTTAAAAGCTTTTTTAAGCCTTTATTCTGAGGAAGTTTGGATTTTATAAATGAAAGCAATTTATTTAGTGCTTTCGTTCATAAAATAAAAAACTTCCTCACAATAAAAGTTTAAAAGCTTTTTTAAGCTTTTATTCTGATGAAGTTTGTATTTTATAAATGAAAGGGCTAAATAAATACTTCGGAGTGGATCAGTTTGCCTTTTGCCTTCATTTGTGCTACTTCTACAGTTTGTGTGTGTCATGGAAGATTTGAAATCCACCAGAAGGTAATGGGTGGTAAAGGACAGGACAAAAACCTACTGGAGAATTTTTACAGCTTAAATAAATTGCAGTTTTACATGGGTGTATTATCTACAGTTTCCTTTCTGGAGTTGACTGCCCATTACCTTGTGGTAGATTTCTAATGCAATTTGGATATACTAAGATCTATGCCACCATGGGAATGGAGAAAGGAGATTCTGTCAGTAGGGATGACTGCAATTAAGGCTACAGAGAATAGGCAAGAGGGGGCTGGATTTTACTGGAGGAAGTGGGTCAAGGAACCAAGGTATTGGGAAAAATAATTACAGAAAGAAAGGTATTAGAATGGGAAGAGGCCAAGAAGACATTTGGATTGCTGGCTAGTGACTGCTTTCCCTATCAGGGATTGGTATTAGAGTACAGACAAAGATAAAGGGGTAGGGGAATCCTAAAGGAAAGAACTGGACTGGTTGAGATTTTAATTGAATCTAGAACAGAAGCTGCTGTTAAAAAAAGGATAATTAGTATAAAATATTGCATGATAACTATATGTATTAATCAGAAGAGATCAGAAAAGATTGGGAAGAGAAATTAGCTTTGCAATTAACTAAGAAACAATGGGAGGACATATGTATGGCTCCCAGATATACAGCAAAGTCTAGAAAATTTAGGATTTTTACCTAGAAGTGTTTGCTTAGATACTTTTATACCCCAAGCAAACTCTAAAGAATTTTTCCTCAGGTAGATGACAAATGTTGAAGGTGTGATGGGGAAGAAAGAGGTAACTGGGAACATATGTTTTGAGAGTATAATTAGTTGGCAGACTTTAAGAAATCCATAGAGTACTCTTTCAGGAATACTGGGTGAGCAAATTAATTTAACTAAGGAAATGTTTTTTTCTTTTTCTTTTTTTTTTTTTTTTGAGCTGAGATACAGGATCTGAAAGATAGTAAAACCTTGTTAAGTTTAATTCTGGTGGCTGCCAAAAAAGCAATTACTAGAAAATGGAAATCAAAATCTAAACAAGCTATACATGAAGTAGTAAAAACAGAGATAAAAGAACAGGTACTGGGATCTTTAGAAAAAGGTGGGAGTAAATTACAGAAAAAAAAATAAAAATTGTGGGAACAATACATTCAGAAAAATGTTTTGGAGGACAAATAATGTTTAAGAGAAGGCAGGAATTGAATAATGTTTGTTAATGTTGCTTAGATTATACATCACATATATTGTTATATATCCTAAAATGTTTGTAAATGTGAACTTGGTGCTTTTTTCCACACATTAAATGTTTTAAGTTGGTTATGGCTTGCTGGTGCTTTTTTCCTGTTTATTAAATTGTTAATATGGTTTGATTACATTTATATAATTGTAATTTTGCCTAGGTCATAAGTGATAATTCAATAAAGTTGTTTATGAAACTATTACTACTGATTGTAGATGCGATTCATAAATATTTTTCTCAAAGTAGAAATTGGTTTAATTATTTTATCTTACACCAGGCTGTGCTGTTAAACAGTATTGGTGACAGCTTCTTACAGTCCATAAATATCCTATTACAAATACTATTTAGTAGTACATATTGACATAAAGAATGTATGCTAGTTTCTAATATAAAAGGGAATATAACACAGAAAAATGCAAATTGTGATGGGACAGCACTCAGTTGTATAGCATAAAAATGTAAACTGCTGTATGATATGTAGAACCAAATAAAGTATGATTATCTCAAACAAGGTCAGTATGGTCTGGTCTTTGCCCTTACCCCATGGTGCAGTGACAATTTGAGCTGACTGTAATATGCCTAAAGAGGGGTACAGGGTATGCTACACTTTGCAGGGCTTGTCTTCAAAAAAAAGAATCTGCGCTTTTGAAAGCCATTTTAGGCATCTTAATTCATTAGGGATAATGTGCAATAATGTTTGGTAGTTTGGAGTTTGTTGAATGGTCTGTGAGTCTTTTTCTATGATCTAAATCAGTGCTAAAATTTTATAGCTTGAGTGGGCAATTCAAAAATGTGGCCAGCTGCACTCATTAAAATTATGGTAGATAGCCTGGCTCAGTGGCCCTAGTGGATTAGTAGCTGCACTCTTTCTGGCCTGTTAATTTCATTATCATACTGCTGCATAATGTAGAAAAGAGGAAGATGATCACACTTATGGAGCTTCACCTGTGTCTGCCCCCTTTTCCCTGTAGCAAGACATCCCAACATCCTTTGGATGTTGCAGTTATGCCATACATATGATGCTATGGCAACATCCTAGCAGACAAAGTGCATGATAATTGGATGGCGCAATGGTGCAGCGGTAGCATTGCTGCCTCACAGCAAGAGGTTGTCTGGTTCTATTCTTGGCTGGAGTGCCTTCTCTGCAGTGTCTGCATGTCCTCCCTGCATTCATAGGTTCATAGGTTTATAGGTAGGTACTAGGCTATCGGCCCTAGGGCCCATACAAGCCTAGCCAAAAAATGTACCCTGGCTTTCGCCACCCAAGAAAATTATTTTCCTGTGCCCCTGTCGCGCAGAGCCACAGAAGTGATCCCGGGGTGAATTTCCCATTTCCCATCCAATCATCAAGATTTTTCTTGAAGAGTGCTAATGAGGAGCTTTGTTTGACATAGATAGGTAGTCTGTTCCAGAGTATGGGAAGTCTCTGGGACAGGAATCTATCCCTCCAGCATGTTCTGTTTATTGTGGTGACAAGGTTAAGGTCCCTAGAGCGTGTAGCTCGGAAGGATTGGGATTTCTTTAAGTGGAGCATGTCCAACAGCTCTGGGTTTGACATAGCTTTGTATGTTAGGCAGAGATCATCCCTGAGTAGGTGATATGCGATGGAGTAAAGCTGTAGTTTTTTGAGACAGTCTGCATAGGGCATCTGTTTGAGGCCAGTAATCCTCTTTGTGAGGTATTTCTGTGGTCTTTCCAGTTGTTGTAGATGTCTTGTGAGGTACATACCAAAAGGGGCATTGTACTCTATAATGGGTCTAATGAGTGATGAGTAGAGGGGAACAATGACCTCTTTTTTTCTGGATGAGAATCCTTTTGTGATAAGATGAGCCACGTAGAAGGATTTCCTGACCACTGTGGTGATGTGATTATCAAAGGAGAGACTACTGTCCACTTGTGTCCCAAGGTCTTTTATCACATTTTTGACATTAAGTAGACTACCAGCTATGTGGTAGTTCATGGGTACAGAGTTTTTACCAAAGGGGATGACAATACACTTTTTGGCATTGAGCATCAGGCCATGGCTTTGACACCAGGTATCTGTCTCAGTGAGGACCTTTTGTAGTTTGTCCACATCGTTAGGAGTTTCGATTATGGCTCCTAGTTTGTTGAAGTCATCTGCAAACTTTGTTAGCCAAAGACCTTCTGTGTTGGCCTGCACTTCAGAGAAGTAGATACCAAACAGGAGAGGTTTTCCTCCAGTTGCTCCCACATTACAAAGACATGCAACTTGAGTGTTTCTTCCTGGGCCTCCAGTGAAAAATGGCTTTGTTCCAAGTTGGATTTTCCCGGTTAATAAATGTTAAATAAATAAAAATAAATAATTAGGTGTTAATAGTATAGATTTGTGAATTGGAATGATGCCATATAATGATTAGCAGGACTACAGCTTAAGCAGTAGGGGTAGTTTCCACACCATCATGCTTTATCACGTTTATAGAACTGTGAGTGATTCCCCCTGAACAATGAAAAATAAACCTTCCTTATAAAATGTATGGGAGGTGTAAAGAATGTTCCCAGGATCAGAACTTAGTAAAATAGTATGGGAAGTAGAAGCAAGTATCCTAAGCAATGATCACTCATTTTGACAAGTGCTAGACGGTGTCACTATGTAACATACACATTATATATGTGTATATAACATACTGCACAGTGTGTTTAAGTTTAACATAACTATTCTTTCTGTGGTCTTAATTTGCCAGCACACAAGAAAGTGTTTGATGAATAGAAGAGTTTTGAAATGTAGGATTTCAGCTCAGTAGCACATAAGGATAGAGCACTGACTGCCACCCAGACTCCCAGTGTCAATTATCAGCTCAGTCCTTGGAGGTCGCAGGAAGGATGGGGTGGGAAAGAACAGTTTTTGATAACTTATCCACTTCAGAAGGGAGAGGAAGTACTTATGTCTCCCATTAAGTACTCCCATGGTGATAGTGGGCATTTCATGATCACAAGATATGTTGACATTTACAATTGAACATTAAATGACAGACTCGGAGATGACAGATATGTGTAGTGATATGTGTAATGTCAACAGCTCTGCCCAGTTGGGGCATATTCTAAAACCCTCCCACATACATAACAACATATATGACACTGCTGGTAGCTCTGGTCTTTGTTTCCCTGGGTCCTTTCTTACCCACCTATGGCTGCGGTTATACTAGCCACCCAGGATAGACATGGGGACTCTAAGGTTTTGAATAATGGGAACAAAAAGAAGAAGATGGGCAACTGGAAAGTAAATGTTTGTGGGGGGGGGGATAGTCCTGATGTAGGCTCCCGTCTTAAACTACTAAAATGTTAGCAGATGCTCCGAAGGTTGATTTAGGAGCAGTATTGTTATAGCACTGTGCACAAGATAGCATTCTAAACCATATGTGTCTAAAGCACAGATGATAACTTCGGATTATAGTTTTGATCAACTAGAGAAAGAAGCATTAGCATGTCATACAGGTGTGAGAAATTCATTGCTCTCATTTTATTGCACAAAAGTAGCAATTGAAACAGATCATAAGCCCTTGATTTCTATTTAAAAAAGACTACTTAATACAGCTCCAAGATAACAAAGGTTATTCCTGAAAGTGCACAAATATGTATTCTAGTTGGAATACAAACCAGGGCAAGAGATACTCACCACTGTTAATTTGTTACAGGCATTTTATGGAACAGTGCCTACCAAATGCTATGGACAAGATAAAGACACTCATGCATTCTGGGAAGGAAACGTTCCTCTGTCTCAGATGAGATGTGGACCATCGTTTCTACTGTACATCACAGGACAAAAGTTTATAAAGGTTAACTTGAGCCATTAGGAACAAAGGAACACAAGACCAAAACCAGGATCTGTCAGAATACAGCATACCTTTATCACATGTGCAAGTATTGAGGTAAACTTCTAATGATGGATGGAATATTGTTCACGTGGACAAGACTAGTATTTTCTTAGGTTCTTTGTTAATTAAATACATGAAGGCATATTGGCATGAAGAAGTCCAAAAGCAGGGCAGACACAATGCTATACTGGCCAAATATGGCTAAAGAAAAAAATCAATAAAGAGATTTGTGAAACATGTCAAAAATACAGAATAAAGCACGGCAAAGAGCAGCGAGGAGCTAATGAGACTTGGTGATTCAGGAATACTGAGACTTTGGAACAAAGTGAGCAGTGATTTATTCACACTGGAATAGGCGTTGCAGTGTTACTAAACTACTGTTTCTATTATCCTGAAATTGCAGTGTTAGAGAATGTCACTGCTTGCAGATTTAAGTGCACAACACACTACTTTGTTTGCACATCATGGCTTAGCAAATGTAATGAGTAATAACAGTGCATAAGTTGGTTGGCAGTAACTTTGCAAAGACTGCAACTTCAGATATAAATTACTGGCAGTTAAGTGATATGAGAATGGAATAAAATCTGTGGAACAGCTGCTTAAAAATGCAGTTCACTCAAAGACTGATAGTCATAATGTCTTGTTAAACCATAATGCTACTTAATTGCTGCATGCAATTTCACTAGCAGAATTACTGTTCAACCAGAAGTTAAGCCAAATTATACAAAAACTGCTTATGAACTGTGCAAGTGATCCTAGTAGCAATACAAGGGAATGAATGACCAGGAAAAGCTATTATAACAAAAAGTCAAAGGCAGTGACAGAACTGCAGTCTAATAACATATTGAGGCTACATGTCATGATGGTAATAGAGAACTGCAGCCTCATGACAGAGTGAGACTGCATGATGGTGAAGAGTGAGATGACAGGGTGAGACTGCATGTCATGATAGGAAGAGTCTGATAGGAAGAGTGAGAGAACTGCAGCCTCATGACAGAGTGAGACTGTATGTCGTTATGATGAACAGTTACAGAACTGCAGCATAATGACAGAGTGACACTGCAGTGTATGATGGTGAACGGTGAGAGAACTGTAGCTCACTGACAGTGTGAGACTGTAGTGCATGATGGTGAACATTGAGAGTAATGTAGCTTAATAACTGTTTGAGACTGCAGAGCCTGATGGTGAACAGTGACAGAACTGCAGCCTAATGGCATATTTAGACTGTAGTGCATGATGATGAAGAACAGTGAGGGAACTACAGTCTAATGACAGACTGATACTGCATTACTTGATGGTGAATAGTGAGAGAAATTTAGCCTAATGGCAGATGAAACTGCAGTGCATGACTGGGAACAGTGAGTGAACTGCTGCATAGTTACATATTTAGACTGCAGTGCATAAAGGTGAACAGTGAGAGAACTGCAGCCTAATTACATATTTATACTGCAATGCATGATGGTGAACAGTGAGAGAAATGCAGCGGCAATGTGGGACAGCTTGATGGTGAGCACCGAGGGAACTGTAGCCTAGTGACAGAGTAAGATTACAGTACACGATGGAGAACAGTGAAAAAACTGTAACCTAATAGCAGAGTGAGACTGTATGTCATGATGGTGAACACTGCGAGGACTGCAGCCTAATGACAGAATAAGACTGCATGATGGTGAACAGTGGATTGCTGAGGCTAAAGTTCAACAGTGTGTTTTACCATAGTCTCAACAATATCTAATGGGACTGCTTTCTGAGAAAATCAAAGACCTTTGTTGTGAGTTTCAAAGAAAGGAAAACATAAAGTAAATTAATTTAGAGTGAGTGATATCAGTGGCCCAGCACCGGTACTTGCCCATAATCTTGAGGTGAATAGAGAAATCCAAGATGAGAATGAGAGCTTCAGATCAAGCCATTTTTCAGATGCACAGAATAAATGTAACATATTTCTTGAAAGCCATAGAAAAGAAAAGTACTTTGTTCTCAAACAGTAATGTATCAATTATTAAAGTGCATTATTAAACCATACCAGGAGCTCCGGTTTCCTCCCATTACAAAGACGTGTCTGGAGCACTGGAGCATTCATTCCTGGGCCTCCGCTGAAAATTGGCTTCATTCCAAGTCAGACTTTCCCAGTAAACAAATGTTAAATAAATAAATAAAACACTATGTGAACAGTTATGATTGAAAGCACACATTCCCTATGTAATTTATTTTCACTGAAGGAATGTGTCATTGATTAATATGTAATGCATGCATTCTTATGCATTGTGTGCAGTGGGGTAGTTAGTGCTTATTTGAACATGTGGTCTGATGAGCTTTGTATGGGAGAGAGTAATACTCATAAGCAGTAAGATATGAAGGCTGCCTCTCTGTCTTCATTTTAGCAGCTTCACAAATTCAGAGTAAAATTGAGGGACAATGAGCTTTACTTTGGAGAGTGTAAATGGGAACCCTGGGCAGTGGACACTGCTATATATGAACAATGGGTGGAGAGGTATATTACCGTAGGCATGCACACTTATATACATTACATGGAAAGTATGTATAATTCTTACCTGATGTGGTTTGAACAAATGCTGGAGGAGTATGGCAGGCACATCTTCAGAAAGCCTATACATTTACACATCCATTTGAAATGTGCTTATTAATTCCTTCAAAGTATGGTTCTCTCATTGGTTTATTGTTTTAAAATATTCATTATTTTGTGATTTTTTATGGAACTAGGCATACTTGTCATGTATTACTTAAAACATCCTGTCGCTATTGTTACTTTTAATGTAACAGCCTTACCTTTAGGCTTGCTTTAAACACATTTGACTAAACTATTATGGCACTAATGATACATTGTAGTTTCTTCATTATAAAGGAAAACAACACTATATGATGACAGATATACACAGATAGACATGGATTATATAAGTGCAGCCTGTACTATGAAGTATTTGTATGCTCCATTGAGCTGCCATTTAATTTTCTAATTAAAACAAGAGCACTACCAAGATCAAATAAAAGTTAAATGAAATTGAAATTATATTAACACATGTGCAGTATCAATGGATTCAAGTAACATTTCTGAGAAAATACAAACTGATTTAAAAATCAAATACATTGGCACTGTGATAGCTGACATACCACAGTTTAATAGTGTTAACTCCTAGGGGCCAATTCCAAAAGACTTGTTCTCAGTGTTGTGACTACTTACACTGAGAACAGGCTTAGAGCAGGTCTTTTGGAATCTGGCCTGCTCTGCAAGCCTTTTAGATTCAGGGCAGACTTGCTCTGGGAGCAACTCTTTTGGAATATGGCACCAAATGTGTCACTGGAAACAATGTAACATCTATTGCATGTGTTTATTTATGTGAAATGATGACATACTAACAGACCTGACCAGTCTCAGCTAAGTCTGTTTATTGAACCTGACAGGGCATACGGTGAAAGTGACAAAAGATGAGAGCCCAGCGTTCTGATTACTCTGACACTCTGTACGATATATCCTGCTTCCTGCTTTTTGGAAAGCCAATGTCAGACTGTTTTGATCTGAAGACACTATGCATTTGTCCTGCTTCTTCAATGTATTTCTTGACAGAATGCTTGAAAAGCTTGCAGATATAAAGAACTACGACAGCTCAAATCACTATTCAATAGTATGAACAGAATTCACTTCTGTGTTGATCACATTATTCTTATTACAGGTCTTTGTTTTCTTACCTAAAATGCTCTATAAATAAGAAGCAATTCTGGGAATTGGTGGAAAACTGGCGAAATATAAAAACTCAGAATGGTGCATTTGTTTGCAGCAGCTACTGAAATTCTCAGAATAGCTGTTGTTCATGCTTTTACTCTACAAGTGCTATTATGTTCAAGGAACAGCAAAAATATCCGTAAGACATTTCAAGACCCTGGCATAATGGTTCTTAATTCAATGTGCACAGCAGGAGCATTTCAAATGTGTGCAAGATTATTCTGCAGTAAGTGGTGCCTCTACTACAAGCAAAAGAAATACAACTAATGCAAATGTGTTTATTGTCAACAAATAAATAAATTAGTGTTTTTAAGTAAACGGTTTCCTTTCTCCAAAGTGTCTTTATTCACACTGACCACTTTAACTTTGGATCATTAATTTTAAAAATTAAAGAGGCATTTAGTGAGGTTATTGGTATACATTTTCATAACAGACACATTGATTCATATACAGCACAAAAGGAAATGTATGCATAAATAATAAATTGATATTCTATCAGTTTCTGTTTCCTCGTGCTGTTTTCCTCTATGGTTTCATGCCTCTGTTAGCATAATGTTGAAAGTCATTAAATTGGGCTGCTTCCTAATTCCCTCTTCCCAAATGCATCTTTTATAACTTGTTTTATTGATTTTATATATTCTATGAGTTTTGACACATGGAATTCTGTGAGCTTTGACACGTTGGCTTCTGCAATGAAAGTTTATCAGTACCAGAGCAAGGACTCAGGTACATTAAAAGATTGAAAGACCATACTTTCCTTTCTAGAACTTTTATTGGTCTAACAGAAGTAACAAATCATGTTACTGAAGCACTGCCACTCCTTTTGTGCTCAGTTATACCTCCACCAAGGCGGCTTAATCCACATCCTTCTATTCAATGGTTCTGCTACATGTGCCCTCAAAACACTTGTTTTTTCTTTGGGTTGATAATGTTGAGTAGCATATTACCAAAATGTCAACATTCATGTCATCATGATTAGCTGATATGCACTGTAAGCACCAGCAGCAGATCTGCTGTTTGCCAGTGGATAGCTTATCAACACTCAAAATATAAAACTGAAAAGATCTGTCATGGTGGCCATATTTAGAGAAGTGGGTATTGCTATTTCCTCACTTTCTACCTCTTCTCCATGTCTGTGTGATCTCAAGATTTATATATATATATATATATATATATATATATATATATATATATATATATATATATATATATGGGATCTGTACTGATCCCCGAATGACAACATCACTGAATCACTATCAGCTGGGCATACTTACGCGAATGTGCTTTTCACCAAAGAAGCCCTTTTGCATAAGTATGCCTATTGTGGAGGTCGTACTATGGTGCGGATAAGGGAAAATTCCCTTTTCCCACTGTAGTGCGATCTCGGAGTGAGAATATTAAAGTGAGGGGTGTGGGGGGTACAACCCCCACATGGGGGGTGTAGGCAAGCCCCCCTGCAAAAACGTTAATTTAATGTTTTTTTTAACACACTTTAGGGAAGTGCTTTTTCAGTGAAAGCTCTTTCACTAAAGTGTGTTCGGTGATAGTGGATTCGGACTGTTGAACTTTTGTTCAACAGTCCTAGATATATATATATATATATATATATATATATATATATATATATATATATATATATATATATATATATATATATATATATATATATATATATATATATATATATATATATGTGTGTATATATACACATATATAAAGATATGGGGGTGTAGGGTACTAGATCGACTCCACCTACATAGAACACAGATGTGAAAACATCAAAACTATGAATACTGACATCTGTCACCAGTCCTCTACCTAATGTCTCCAGACAGCAGGTTATAGCTGCACTCTCTAAGGCCAAAAACACAGCCTGTATGAGACTGGACACCATCCCATGCTGCCATAGTGGAGCGATTGAGCATGCTCTTCTATCCCAGTCTAAGCACTGGCTTTGTCCCAGCTGAGTGCAAAACAGCAAAAGTAATCCCCCTTACACAAAGGGGGGGGTCCCTCAACCAACCCCAGGAACTATTGACCCATAAACCTAACCAGCCGTATCTGCAATGCCATGGAGAGAATCATCATGACTCTTATCAACAAGGATATAGGTGACCTTTAAATTCTTAACCCAAACCAGTCAGGCTTCATTAAGGGCAGATCTTGCCTGCTAAATCTGGTGGACTTCTTTGAGAATGTCACCAAGGCCCTGGATCAAGGTAAAACAGTTTACACTGCCTATCTTGACCTACCCAAAGCCTTTGACACAAACCCTCACTCAGGCATCATCAAGAAACTCAGCCAGATGGGGATTAACCCTTATGTCACTGGATGGGTTGCCAAATGGCTCACAAACAGAACACATATAGTCAAAACTGGGGATGCCAACTCTACTAGCAGAACCAGTGGTGTTCCACATGGATCTGTGCTAGGTCCCCTACTGTTTGGTATCTAATTTCCAGAAGTCCATGCAAAACTAGATGGCCTATGGCTTATCAAGTTTGCTGATGTCTGCAAACTGGGTGCAATGCAATCATCGAATCCCCCAAAGATGTCAACATATTATAGAATGGGCTTCCACAGACAAATGGTTGCTGTCAAAGCCAAGGACGTAAACTAAATGCAAAATAATTCATTATCATCCCCTTTGGCAAAGGAGAAACCCCTGCTAATTACAACATTAATAATATCCCCGTAAGTTCAAACTCAGTGGTGAGATATTTAGTAAATTGATAGCAGCCTTAATTTTGATAATCAGGTGTCCACAGTGGTAAGGCATGCCTTCTACATTGCACATCTCATAAGCAAGGGTATAACATCCAAAAATAAAGATGTTATACCTCCCCTGTACTTGGCTCTCATCAGATCAATAATAGAGTACAGTGCTGCCTTCTGTATGTACTGCACCAGACATCTGCAGCAACTGGAGAGACCTGAGAGGTTTCGCACCATAAAATTCAGGGCCTGCAACACATGACCTACATGGACAGACTGAAGGCCCTATCACTTTACTCAGTATCATATAGACTGCTTAGAGGTGACAAGTGCCCGTCCTACAGAGCAGTCACAGACCCTGCCTTGATGAAGCTGCTGTACATCTGCAAATCCAATGAGATAAGATTCACTCACTCTAGGGTTCTTAACCTAGCCTGCTATATTAACAGGATATGCTGGAGAGACAGATATGTCCCCCAAAGGTTGACACTCCTCTGGAACAAACACCAAATTCATGTAAAACAGAGTTCCTCAATGACCCTATTTAAGGATAACCTGGACAATTGGATGGTAAACCATAAATTTACACCAGGGGTTTCACCTATGTCCCTCTAAGACAGGGGCAGCCAGTGCTGATCTTAGATTCGCATGCAAACATAGACTATATTTTGGTCTATAAGCGAACAAGGGTATAATATGGCTAGGCTTATAGAGGGCTTAGGGCCAATAGCCTAGTAACCTCCCATGATCCTATTAACCTATGACAAGTGTTTTTGAAGGGGACAATCCCCCCTGTACCCCACATCCCCTGCTAATTATATGTACTAACTCAGAGATAGAGAATTGTTGATCTTGCACACCTGTTGACCACCTGTGTGTATCATTCAAAAAGTGTCAATTGAACAAGTGTCAGTGTAGATGCCCTACACCCATATATGTGTGTTTATATACACACACACACACACATATATATATATATATATATATATATATATATATATATATATATATATATATATATATATATATATATGGGTCTAGGACTATTGATCGCCTACACGTTTCAATGAAACTGAAACGGGCAAGCACATTTTCGTGAAAGTGCTTTTTCACTGAAAAAGCACTTTCGTGAAACCAAGCTAAAAAAAAAAACATGAGAAAATGGCTTTTGCTGAGATTGCAGCACAGTGGGGATAAGGGAATATTCCATTTTCCCCACTGTAGTGCGATCTCAGTGTGAGAATATAAAAGTGGGGGGCACAGTCCTAGATCTATATATATATATATATATATATATATATATATATATATATATATATATATATATATATATACATACACACAAGCACACATATATAGTTGAGGTTGTGGAGGCTTGATGATTGTGTTTTGTGTTGTTTACACTAGCAGTCTCCAAAGATTTTAGATGATATTCCTGTGCATGCGCGCTCTCACACACACACACACACACACACACACACACACACACA